>NC_092872.1:232493121-232710621 GCF_028372415.1 Notamacropus eugenii
TGAAAAATGCTGTGTACCTCCAAAGAGAGAACTGATGAATTCTGAATGCAGATTGAAGCATACTTCTTTCTCTTTCTTTATTTTTCTTGGTTTTTTTGGTCTGTTCTCTTTTGTAATATGGCTAATATGGAAATATCTTACATGATTTTATATGTATAATCTATATCAAATTGCTCATCTTCCCAAGGAGAAGGGAGTAATGGGAGGCAGGGAGAGAATTTGGAACTCAGAAGTTTGAAAATAAATTATTAAAATTTTTGCATGTAATTGGGAAATATTTAATGAAATAAACAAAAAGATATTTAATAAATATCTCATCTGGAGTATTATGTCTGGTTTTGTATATCACATTTTAAAAAGAACAGAGGCAGCTAGATGGCATAGCGGATAGCGCCCTGAACTTGGAGCTCAAATCTGACCTCAGACATTATGATCCTGGGCAAGGTACTGAACCCCTGTCTACTTCATTTGTTCTCCTTTAAAATGGGAGTAATAATGGATCTACCTCCTAGGGTTGTTGGGAGGATCAAGTGAGATAATGTTTGTAAAACTCTTAGCACAGTAGCTGGCATATAGTGGGCATTTAAGAAATGCTTAAAAAAAAGAACATTTAGAAAAAGATTGAAGACCAGACAGTATGAAGATTTGTGGAAAGACCTGGAGAATTTTAGCTGGCAAAGAGAAGCCTTAATGGAGATGTAAAAACTGCCTTCAAGTCTCCGGCATAAAGAGTGAAGTAAATAAACAATGATTAGAATTGTTCTGGCTGGCCCCAGAAAGCCAAAGTAGGGGTAAAGGGAGATGGCTTCAGGGAGGCATATTTAGACTTGAGGCAGAGACAAGCAGAGTCATCCAAAGGTGGCATTAACCTCAGCAGGCACAGTGCTCTCCTTCATGAGAAGTCTTCAAGTGAGGGCTGCATGACCACTAGTCAAGGATATATTCGGGGAATCTTGGGCAGCTATGGTTGGACCAGAAGGCCTTGGAAGTTCATTCCAACTTTGGAATTCTGGGATATATGTGAAGGCCCTTTCCTAGAGAGGGTAGTTTTGCTTGTAATTGCTTCACTCTTTAGTAGATGAACCTCACCCCAGTAAGACCTTCTCTTGCTCAGTTCCAGATCTCTTGACTATCAGAACAGTAAATATTTTTTTCCTTCTAGCTAAGGCCATTTCTGTGATGTGCCTGAGTAAGAAATATGCAAATACTGTGTATACTCTTCCTGAGTGGAAATGTCATCTGCCCACTGAGCTGTGGTAAAGTGTGGTTCCAGTTACCTGCTCCATTAGTTGCTCTGAGAACCAAGACAGGGTTGATCCACTAATGGCTGGGCAATGGAGTTTCTTTTGGATACCTTTGGTTGACAGCTTTTTAGGATAGTGGAGCTTCATTGAGTTCTCAGAGACTGACTATTTGGGCATTAAAGCAGAGAATATTTTCTTTTATTGCATAATAAGATGGTCTAAACCAGAGATTTCCCACACCTTCTTCCCATGTGCCAACATGAGATTTCAATCCCTTCTCCACCCCCGGGGCCTTGGCTCTGTCATCACCATTCTGTTTTCCCTTGGCATCACCACAGATGAGGCTATTAACTGTCATCTGAGTTGAGCCTCAGCCTTGCTCCAGGCCCTGGGGCCTACCCAGATTTTAGGCAGGGGAAAAATAAGGAGGCCTAGATCCGTAGTTCAGTACAAGTCACCGTGGCTACTTGTCCTTTTTTGACCCTCTACATTGACTCTAGCAACTGGGTCATTGCCCCGTTGTCACCAAGTTCTTAACATATACTCTAGACTCAGAGATTTATTGGGTCAGTGTCTTGTTCCCTGGTACCCAGCTCTCTGTCTTAGTTGCCCATCCTTCTTATATTTCTTCAGAGAATCCAGTCCTGCCATAAACCATCATCTTTCTGACTGAATTCTCTGCTTCATTTTCCCTGCCAGTCTGAAGTTCCATCTATTGCTTATTGCCAGGCTTCCCTATGGCCACATGTCTACCACTGAGCTTTCTTCATGTCAGTTACTGTCTCCTTGAATCACTGATAAATATATCTGCTGCTATTTCCTTTGATGAGTCTCCATCTAAGAACCCATTGCTAACATGGTCTTGGATTATTTCTTTCAATAAGCCCCTCTAGTCTCCAGGTCCTGACTTTTCCTTGTCTTGCCCATCAGAATCCCAGGAGTGGAAGAGTGAGTCTAGCCTCCTCCTGCACAGGTGGCTACTAGGATCTACTCAGATCTGGAATTCAAGTTAATTAAATACCAGTTTCATTTAAAGACCCATAAAAATATATTAATGTAGTGTTTCCTTTTTTTTTTTTTTTTTTACCATGTGGCCCCATCCCCTTTTAGATTCTTCCAGCCAGGATCAGGGCTTTGAACCTTTTGAGAAAGTGGAGTTTCCTTGTGTTTTTAAGGGGATGTCAGTGTCACCCAGTTTGTCAGGAACCATGGTGAGGTTGTTAATTGGAGGAATTTCCTAGTCCAGTGTATAAAGGTTAAGGCAGAGCCTGGAGCACCACTCAAGGTAACTAGCTATATGATCTTAGGCTAAGCACTTACCCATCCTGAGTCTCTGCTTTCTTGTCTGTCAAGTGAAACTGTTGGATAAGATGACTTTCAAGGTCCCTCCCAGCTCTAAAAGTATGATGCTTTAAGTAATATTCTAATGTCTAGATCAGGGGTGGGGAATCTGTGGCCTCAAGGCCATATGTGGCCCTCTAGGTCGTTGGATGTGATCTTTTGACTTTGTCCAAGTTTTACAGAACAAATCCTTTTATTAAGGGGATTTGTTCTGGGAAGTTTGGATTCAGTCAAAAGGTCACACTTGAGGACCTAGAGGGCCACACGTGGCTTCAAGGCTATAGCTTCCCCATTGCTGGTCTAGATGATAATTGAAAGTGTGTGTGTGTGTATGTGTGTATGTGTGTGTGTTTGTGTGTATATGTGTAAGTCAGTGGCAAGGGAGAGTGAGTAATGAAGAGGAGCTAAGAACTCCTTCCCCCTCAAAGAGTTAAGTTTGGATGTCTGCGCCATTCTCTTTTCATCTGTTTAGTTTAACTTCCAAACTGTTGTATCAGATTCACTGCATGGTTATGTTTTTCAAGTCTCTGAGTGACAAATGATGTTTTTACAATGCTTCATACATCATTCTTAACACCAGCATGGGGACTGGGGTGCTGGAATGCTTCAGGAATCTTGGCACGGACCTCCACTTGGAGCATAAAGCCATCTGATTTTCCACAAAACAGTCTGACCTGGCAGAGCTGAGCCAAGCAGGAAAACTTAAAAAAAAGTTTAACAAGGAGAGACACACTTGAATAATAGGTAAATGACACCAAAGTGTCATTCTGGACAAGTATCTTCTTTCTTTCACATTGGAGATTTGTCCTTCTCAGAAAGCAGTTCTCATGTCTCACCAAGACTCCTATTTTTGGTTTTCTTATGTGGAGTCTGCAGGTTTGAGCATCTACCCCTTACACTCAACCAGCATGATTCCTCACTCTTCTTTTGACCAGAACCCAAATCACTGGGTCATTTGGTATTTTTCATGGTTTAATGTACAGTCTGGTCTGTAAAGAGGGCACACAGGGTACATATGCATAGAATATGATCCCTTTTTCAAAGCAGGCCAGGCATAGCCCCATGATGACAAGCCATTGAACAGAGGGTCCAAAGATACCACTAATGCTGCTTTTTTCCTCCAAAAAAAGTTCAAATAGTGTAGTTTACATTTGTACCTCCTGAACCCTTGACTCAGTATCAACCAAGCAATGTATCCCATTGAGAATACACTATGGAAACTACTGTTTGATATAAATAGGACTACTTAGACCTGCCATGGACTCCTATGGACCTTAGGATTGATTGCTCTCCTGTTTACTACCTGTGTGACCTGGATCTTCTCTGAGACTAAGTTTCTTTATCTGTAAAATGGGAAGATTGGACTACATGGCCTCTGGGATTTCTTTTGGTTCTAGATATAGAATCCTAGGATTATTCTGAACTAGACTGGTGCTTAGAGGACTTCAAAGACTCAGGCTTCAGGTAACAGGAGGCCAAAGACTAAATCTAGAACAGATACAAAAAGGGATTCTCCCCCACTAGGAGACACTGAGCCCAGGCCAACAACTACCCTGATCCTTCAATCGTTACAATCTTTGGTAGTGTAATGCCCCTTATAGTCTATTCTGAGAGCATCCTGCCACAGACTCAAATCTATGCAGAGCTAGGGAAGCTATCTCTGACATTGAGATGTATACACATTTGGTGTGTAAATATCATTGCAGATGTTTCATGGATGATTTTCTTACAATACTTTGGAAACTTTTCAGGAGCTTTAAGGGATTCATTAATAGATATTATTTCTTTCCTCTCATTTCTATTCTTTGTTACATCCTCATTTATTCCCCCATTTTTTCCACATGACAAAGGGAAATTACTATGACATGAAAGCCCATCTTTCCCAAAGCATCCCTCTTCAGTGACCTCTCATCATCCTTTCTTTTGCCTTAAGGAATTTTCCATCTCGTCATTGGGTTTTCTTGGACTGAATTGAAAGTCAGAGTGGATGCCTGCTCCAACTATGTACATGCCTAAGAAGTCAGGTTCTTTCCAGTGCAAAGGGGACCTAAGATTGTCAGCATTTCCATCTGGAGAAGGGTTTTTGAAGGTGCTTACTTTCATTAGTAAGAAGCAAAGCTTCCTTTCTCTTTTCACCATTCTTTATTTTCGTGAACATTATGGGGTGGAGCTTGTATAGTTGGTGGACGCTAAGGGGAGTAAGAAGGGAGCAGCTTGCCAAGAGGGCAGTTGGAGGTTTGCCCAGCACTCTCTGGGATCAACTGTACTTTGAGAAGCAGTATGACAGTGGAAATGGTGCTGGATGTAAAACGAGGGGACCCAGGTTCAAATACCAGTTCCGCTATTTCTTACCTATGTGATGGTGGGTGAAACACCCTGCTGAATAGTAGTGATCCTCACCTGGAAAAGGAGGAGTTGGATTATATGTCTTAAAATCTCAGCTCTAAATCTAGGATTATATTAAGGCTAGGATCTCACATGAGAGTCCTTCTCTGTGTGGAAATTCTGTGAATGAAATGGTACCTTCTGGCCCGGCTCCTTGCCAAGTGCGTTCTGTGGTGGAAAACTGTCACCAGACAGATTCCTAAGCCTGAGTCTAGGACAACATCTTCCTTGGGGACTCCATGCACATTTATGAGACTGAGCCAGTCCTGAAGCTCTGGAAGATTTCAGGATTACTGCAGATGGAGTCACTGGTCAATAATTCAACAGCTGCTCCTAGGTGAACAGAGGGACATAGGCTGTTTTTGGAAGCACATTATGGATGAACCTTGTCTGGTGTCTCTCTAGCAGTAGGTCAGCAGACTTGGTTGGAGTTATCTTCTATCTCCAGCCAGCTCTGCAGAGGATATGATTGCTTGTCTCCACAAAGTGATGAGGAAGGAATTCTCATTTCACTTGAGGAGTATCAGTGAGTGTCCACCCTCATCTCCACAAACTTGTTTTTCTTCTTTTTCTGGGTCTTTGACTTTTTTCTTCCCTTATCACTATTAGAATGGAGGCCTAGGGAGTCTTAGAAGAGAGGGAAATATAACCAACATCACCAGGATGGTGGAAGTACATTTATTTTGATTGTTTTTTTTATCCCATTGACCATTGAAGTTGATCCTATTAGTCTGGCTGGCCCATACCCTTACTGCTCTGATTCTGTATCCATTTTGACCAAAGGTTTATACTTAGTTAAAGATGATATCATTTGACAGCAAAAGAATATTATGCATTCACTGAGATCATGTAGGTAACACATCTTTTTTTTGGAACCTCCTTAAGTACCAGTATCACCATCAACATCATGTTGGGCTTTGAAACAGGAAGACCTTAGTTCAAATTTCACCTCTATTACTTAACTGGTTGTATGACTCCGATTGGACCAGGGAAGTTATTTAATCTTTCTTTCACTCATTCAATAAATATTTGTTAAGGACCTACTACGTACCAGGCACTGTGTTAAGCATTGGGGATATAAACACAGGCTAAAGGCAGTCCCTTGTCCTCAAGGAGTTTACAATTCGAGGCTCAGTTTTCTTATCTATTGGAGCGGATGGGACAATCGTACCTATAACCTTCATCTCACAGGGCTGTGGACGTTATGAGATAATGTATGGAAAGCACTTTGCAAACCTTAAATTGCCTCAGAAAAGCCAATTATTGTTATTATATGTGATTCTAGCACCATGAGTATGCTCATACAGTGGAAGGAATACTGGATTTGGAATCAGAGGACCCAAGGGGACCTTTGGTCACATTCTAACTATGTGACTTGGGGAAATTATTTAAACTCTCTGGGCCTTAGTTTCCTCATCTGCAAAATAAAGGAGTTAGACTGGAGGACCTCTGTCATCCATGTCAGCTCTAAATCTGTGCGTTCTTAGCCTGGGTGACTTATCTATCTTTCCCCATATAGCCTTCATAGAGTAGGCACTCAATGAACTGGTGGTCTCCCTCTTGTTCTCCTGCCTTACAGGTACTCATGCATAGTTCTGACTATTCTTCTTCATTCTCCTCCTCCTCCTCCTCAGCATAATCATCATCACCATCATCACCATCATCATCATCACAGTCAGTTAATTAAGGCTTCCCTTCTGTATGTGGCCTTGGGTGAAATAATAAAATGAAAGGATGAGCCAGACATGATTCGTGTTACAGGTTAACACTTGAAGAAAGAAATCATGTAACAAAGATATGCTGATGATGGATGATGGTGTGGATACATAAATACCATAGATAAAAAGGAGAAAGGTACAATCTCAGGAGGTATGAGAGGGTTCTCAAAGACACGTGACTTCACAAAGAAGACATAGTTTGCCTTGGACTCTGGCAATTCCCGAAGACTAAGAGCAATGATGGGGATGTTGTAGGCACTTGGTTTAAGTCCTGACCAGAGCAGATGGGTGAGTGGACTTTCAGGGAATGGCAGGGGGAAAGCTGATCACATCTGGGAGCTGGGCCAAACCTTTCACCTCTCCCCTTTCATCCCTGTTAGGGAGCTGAACCAAGGTGGCTCAGACCTCCCTCTTCAACCAGGCTCCTGGGCTCAGCTGTTGCATAGACTGACCAGCTGCCATTAGACCTGCCTCTCACTCCTTTTTTCCCCATTTACCAATTATGAAGGAAGGGAAAGGGAAGTGACAGTCTGGAGACCAAGTGCTTGGTGGGCAGCAAGGTCATCCCACATGCCCATGCCGTAGAACATGCCATGCCCCGATTTTCATCACTAGTGATCTATTTTTGAGTGTCTTTAGTGTGTACATTGCCCGGTTCTAGATACGTCTTGGGTGGGCACAGGTTGGGGGAAACAAGAATATCAATTTGTATTTTGTATCATTTGTGTTTTACATTGGTATACTTTTCAAAGAGTTTCCCATTGCCATCTTGCTTCGTTTTATTTTCACGTAGCTCTGTGATGTAGACAAAGAGGCTATTTTCTATTTTCTTTTCCCATTTTACAGTTGAAGAAGCCAAGATTCAGGGTTAAATGACTTGCCTAGGATTGGATGGGTAGGTAGTGAGTGATGTTGTTTTCTCCACTACATCACAGCCCCTCTGCCAACGGGAAGGATGCTTTCCTAAATATCTGGAGTAGCAGGGACCGGTGTAGCCAGACAAGAAAGGATGAAGAAAGGGCTGAACTCCTGGATCCTATGTCTGGTCTTTGCAACAGTCGCCATCCCAGCTTTAGAGAGCTGAAAATCTGCAACCTGTCTGCCTGCCTGTTTGTGTGCCTGCAGGTGCCTGTGTGCAAATGTGTGTGTGTGTGTGTGTGTGTGTGTGTGTGTGTGTGTGTGTGTGTGTGTGTGTGTGTGTGGTGTGAGAGTGCACAAATGCTTGCATTTGTGGGTTGTGAAGAGTGTGGATCTGGAACCAGAGGAACTGAGTTCAAATCCTGCCATGGTCACTTACCTTCTCTAGGACCAATTCCAAATCTGTAAAATGAAAAGTTTGAAATAGATGAATAGGATAGATCTCTTTTTGCTTGAAATTAGTGATCCTATGAACTATTGAGATGCTGGAAATTCTCTAGTATATCATTGCCATGGTAAACTCCTTGACTAAGGTACAGCTGAAGAAACATGTTGGAGAAGAGGCGTTGTTCCTGAGCACTGGAGATCGATGACAGATTTCAGTTGAGTCTTATTGAAAAACAATACAATATCAGAAGCAGGGACTTGTATTTAGTTCTAAGGGGTCTGAGGCTTGGATGAAGAGGATTGTGACTTCGGTAGCCATACCAGCTCTGAATTTTGAAGGTTCATCTCCCTGGCTTTTATAGTCAGACTGCTATCCTGCAGATAGGATAAAATACTATGTATCTTGAGAGGTCATATCATCCATACCCTGTTTCTGGATGTGATTGTATCCAAATATCTACGATAGCTAATCTATTTTCTAAAATCTCCTGGTAGACTCTGGGAGGTAGGTAGACCCTACCTCCTCTCCCACAAGATCTATGAGGTTTCTTGCTTGGAGCCTATCTTTTTTAAGATGAGACCATTTCCTTTGTCCCACCATCCTTTCTATGCCCCCCCCCCCAACTGGATCATCCCAAGGGGAGGGGTATCAATGTGCTGACTCCACTCATTACTTTTTGCCAAAAAGTCAGGCTCCATTGAACTCTGTGCTTCTGCTCTCCTCATATAAGATCTGCAGGTATTGGCCAAGGAAAAGAGGGAAGAGAAGGATACTAAGACCAGGGACAATAGCCTCCCAGAAACCTGCTAGCCAAATAATCTTAGAAACATAATGGGAGCTCTGTTCTTTGTGGCTACTGGTGAGGTCAACCCTAGTTTTTGGAATTAGGCCTTGACAGTTCCAGTTATCCCCACCTTTTCTCAACAGCAGCGTCTGGAAGATGACAGAGAATTCCTGTCCAAGGTCATGTCAGTTCACAGGAGTATAACTTTAAAGTAAATAGCAGAGTGTCTGGCACATAGTAGGCACTTAATGCATGCTGACTGATTGACTTTAGAGCTATAAGGGACCTCTGATGCTAGATGAGGCAACCCCTACTTCTTACATATAAGGAAATCTAAACTCAAGTTGATTTTAAATTTTGGACCTTGTAGAATTATCTCCCTGCTTCTCTGACTTTTTTCCTTCTCACAGCTGGACATGCAGTGAAAAGTGTTAGAGGCTGATGGAGAAAAGTAGAGGTTGGTGCTGAGGGATATCTATGTCTTTTTCAATATCATTTCTATCTATGATAACAAATATGGTTGTATGTGTTTGTGTGTGTATGTATATATATATACACACATACATACACACACATGCACAAACACATATATATGAGAGAGACAGGCCGTGTGATGTAGTAGGAGGTATATAAATCTAGTGTCAAAGCATATAGGTTCAAATCCTGCTTCTCTTTTCTGTGTGACCTTGACCAAACTGTTCAGCATCTCTGGGCCTCAGGTTTCTTCACTGTAAAATGAGAGGGTTGACCGAGTAGGTGATTCCTCAGGTTGCTGTGTGATCCTGGGCAAGTCATTTAACCCTGTTTGCCTCAGTTTCCTCATCTGTAAAAATGAGCTGGAGAAGAAAATGGTAAACTGTTCCATTGTATCTGCAAGAAAACCCCAAATGGAGTCATAGAGAGTTGGACAAAATGGAAATGATGCAACCAAAGCAACTTATTTTATTTATAGGGCAGCCAGATAGTTTAGTGGATAGAGTGCTGGGCATGGAGTCAGGATAACTCATATTCCTGAGTTCAAATCCTGCCTCAGATGCTTATTAGTTTTGTGGCACTGGGCACCTAACCCTGTTTACTTTAGTGCCTCATGTGTAAAATGAGCTGGAGGGGGAAATGGCAAACCGCTCCAAGTATCTTTGCCAAGAAAACCCCAAATAGTATCTCAAAGAGTCAGACACTACTGAAATGAATGACCAGCAATGACAATAGACACATGGATTACAGACTGAAAACACTTTGCTTTTGTGCCTTCAGTGTGTACAAAGGAGGCACTTACTAACAAATATTCAATTTAATTGAACCCATGAAAATGCCATGGTCAGGGTGCACCCTTGTAAGAGAAGCTGATGTATCATGGAACCCTTTGAACAGCTAAGTAACCAGTCACTCTCAATGTGGTCCAATAGAGGTATGCTTAATAGATTGTGAGCTTTCTGAGAACAGGGACTGTTTGATTTTTGTCTTTGGATCTCAGTGCATAGCACATTGCCTGGTAAATGGTGCTTGATGAAAGTTGGGTGAGTTGAATCTCTGTATATTGCCATGACCTGATTAGCTACATAAACATATACATACATTCAGAGCTAAATTCAGGAGCAGTGGCACTGTGGGAGGCAGAGCCTTATGGGTTTTCCTACAGGGAAAAGAAAATGTCCACTATGTTACAAGGGGAACCTGGTTGGATCTACTTTATGATCAAATTTTTGGTAGAGAGAGATTTTTTAGAATAAGGCATTTGCCTGTGTCCATTTTTCTGATATGTAAAATCCTAGATATTATACACATACAGTACACATATATGTATACGTATGTGCATATATATGTGTGTGTATGTGTATATATGGCAAAGTTAGGATTTGAACCTTGGTTTTCTGACTCAAAATCCAGTGTATTTTTATCATTAATTTGGTGTTGTTATTAATATTAAGCTAGGTTTGTCTATGCATGACAAACAATTACCCTTTAGACTACTCTTAGAAAATCTTCAGTAAAAGAGAGAACGTTAATGAGAAGGCACAGTCTAGAACCCTTTCCCCAGACAAGAAGGTTGCCTATGTGTAGGGACAAGTTGACTTTTGTCATCTGTCAGTGATTCAGGAAGTCCAACCAGAGGCAGTGTTGGATAGTGGACCCTGCTCTGGGTGAAGAGAACACTATCAATACCCAGGAGTTTTTTCATCTTGTGTTAGCAGTCTTGCCTGCTTTTTACCCTCTCAAAGCCAGGAAAACAAAAAGGAGGAGAAAAAGAAGTGAAGAAATGAGGGCCTTCTGTGCCTTGGTATCTTATTTAAGGCTTAGCGTGTTTGGGGAAATGTAATTGAGCAGTTGTGTTCATCCTGCCAAGCCCATATCCAAGCCTTCAATAATTCATGGTGAAGGCCGGCAGATCTGGAGGAGAACAGCTTTCTGTAGGATGCTTGTGATTGAGGCCTTAACTGCAGGACAAACTGGCTGTCAAGTAGGCATTTAGGAGAATAATAAAATCCTGTCCCTTAACAATTAAGTTATTACTCAAAAATATCGAACAGCCATATGGCCATATCATTATCTTTTTTCCCATGTTTTTCTTAAGAATATTCTAGCTCTGCCCTGGTCAACAATCAGGAGTCAAGCTGGGCTCCATCTGGAAGGAAGGCCAGAATCCCTGCGTCATTCATTTTGGTCCAGCATTATGCTTCTGACCCTTTAGGTCGCCTCCACATTTCTTCATATAGTCAGTATTCCTGGCCCATTTCACAGATGGGGTGAACAGTAAGGGAAGAGTGGAACGAGTCTTCCTAGATATGAGAGGAGGCCATTGGCAGAGTTGGGGACCAGAAATCCTGATCCATGGGGCCTCTAGCAGAGTCAAAAATCAGTCAGTCAGTCAAAAAAAATTGTATTAAACACCTGCTATGTGCCTGTCACAACTCAGTTATGTGGTATAACAAGGACCTGGTGAGTAATCTATCTTGTATGTTTTTCCCAAGGAAGGGGCAGCAACGATTTGAATGTCAGGGCAGAATCATGGGAGAGGGAAGGGACTCAAGTGAAAAGATTTTCCTTCTCTTACCCCAATATATATGGTTTATTACTAATGCAATCTGATATAGAAAGCTTTTGTCAAGTTCCTTCTATCTGTAAGGCCTAAGCTTTGCACTAGGGGAGCAGAGACACAAGGAAAGCAGGACCTGCCCACAGGGAGCTTCCTTTGCAGGAAAGAGGGATATAACATAAAAAATATGAATAATTTGAGGAGGAAGCTGAATGCTTTCTGGTACAGGGAATGCTTTCTGTGGGTGATAGAGAGAAGGGAAGAAACATTTATTAAGTGCCAGGTACTCTGCTTTATCCCTTTGAGGTGGATACTATTATAATCCTCATTTTACAGTTGAGGAAACTAAGGTAGATGGATGTTAAAGTGACTTGCTCAAAGTCACACAGCTAGTAAGTGTCTGAGGCTGGATGTGAAGTCACATCTTCTACTCCAGGCCCATGTCTCTATCTGCTATCCCGCCTGGCTCCCCAAAGGATTCTGAGATGTTGACTTTTCTACTCTTAGCTACCTACATGAGTATTCTCTAGATTAACTGAGGTCTGTTCTCAAGTTTCTAAATTAATTTCTGTAGGATGGTGACTAAGTTGCCATATCTTTCCTGTCAGGGATGAATTTGATCTTACTTCCAGACCCAAGGGCTTCTCTGAAACTTGGCCACTCATAGCCAGGCCTAATTGATTGATGTGGTAGAAAAAATAGGTTTTTGAAGGCAGAGAGAGGGTGTAGTCCTGCTGCATTCCATCTGATTGACCTTGGTGATTCACTTTCTTCTCTGGGCTCCATTTTTCTCATCTGTAAAATGGTCAAGATGCCCTCACCCTTGTGACTTAAGATGTGACTTTAAAGGCTGGGGCTTCTTCATCTATAGAATGATGGAGTTGGACTCAGTGACTTCTAAGGTCGCTCCCCACCAGCCCTACATGAATGACTTGGATGGCCAGTCTCTGAGGCTCCTTCCGCTTACAGCTAAAAGAGTCTATGAATGCCTGTCCCTCTCTAGTTGTGCAGGAGGTTGTTTACGTGGGGAGTCTGTGGAGGAGGCCTCGTCAAGGGAGCGAGAGGTGATATGAGGAGGAGGGAGTGGAGAGACTTCTTCACATTCCCACAGGGACTGTGTGATCACAGCCATCCCCACACAGACTTTCCTCCCTGGGAACAGCGGAAGGTTCCAAACAAGAAGGAAGTGAGAAAGTATAATTTTAGTGTCTCTGCTTTGACTAATTCCCTGCGGAGGATCCTTCTGGTGTCTCAGCATTTGAGGTGGTGCCAGCAGAATGGGCATCTTCTCCTAAAAACAGATGGGGCTGGGACCTGGAACCTGAGGAATTGACTGAGGCCTTAAGAGGCACAGAGAATGGGAGAGGCTGTTACTCATGGCCAAGATAGTCCTGAGATGGAAGAGAGGCTCTGAGGATACAGGAATGAGGATAGATTCAGAGATGCAGTAGAAGAGGGGATTTAGGGACACATCTTGGGTCACTAGGCTGACAGTCTGAGGTGGGCTATATTAGTGCTCTGGATGGACACTGTGGAATTTTCTCCCAGGTTCCAAGTTGCATTTTCCAGGACCCATTCCAATATCTACATGCCAGGACAGGTGGGCTCTTTGAAAAAGTTCATGGTACCTCTGGGCAGGACAGGCATAATGGAAAATTGCTGGGAAATTGGGAAATGCTGGAACAAGGCCCAGGCATGACACTTGTTGCCCTATCAAAGTTCATTCTTTTATAGCTCCCAAGGCTGAGTGTATAGCAACCAATATAGTCTGATAAGCACTTATTAGGCACCGGAGTGTACAAGGCACCCTGTAGGCTATTAGGGATGTAGAGACAAAAACAAAAGCCCAACCCAGGTCCCCAAGGATATGATGTTCTTCTAAGGTGTTACAACATGTTAGCAGACAAGCAATACATGATAATTTGATGAGGAGATGTAAGTACTAGGCTCAGCCTTAAAGGTTAAGAAGAGGGGGTGTAGAACAAGAGCATTTTGGAGCTGGGGCTGGAGTTGCAAGTCCACAGAACAGCAAGGAGATCATTTAGGCTGGAATGAAGAAGGTATGAAAGTCAATAATGGGTAGAAATATAGATTGGAACCAGAATGCAAAAGACTTTATATGCCTAGCTGTGTGTATTTTATTCTAGAGGCAATAGGGACCTATGGAAGATTCTTGAGATGAGGAATGTGATTACACCTGGGCTTTAGGAAGATTTTTTTAAGATGAAAGAGAAAAGGAAGAATATGGAAGCCCGTTGGGTTCAGGGAGTACTGAATGATGGTAGTTGTAGGAGAAGATGTAGATGTGGCTAAGATGTGTCAGACCTGTCTCTGAGGTATGTGTCAGTGAACGAGCAGTCCTACTTACTTTCTCTAGTGATCCATGGACTATGTCATGGAATTTTCCATTACCAAATGAGCATTGACTTTACATCATAACCCTCTTCCTCTTCTATATGATTTCCACTTAAGAGGACTTCAGCTAAGGTTCCCTCTATGCATATACCTGAGACATTTAACAAATTTCACTCTATAAGCTTTTCCTTCCTTCCTTCCTTCCTTCCTTCCTTCCTTCCTTCCTTCCTTCCTTCCTTCCTTCCTTCCTTCCTTCCTTCCTTTCTCCCTTCCTTCCTTCCTTCCTCCCTTCCTTCCTTCCTTTCTTCCTTCTCTCTTTCCCTCTCCTTCCATCTTTCTCTCTCCTCTCTCCTTTCTTTCCTTCCTTTCTTCCTTTTCTCTCTTTCATACTTTCTCCTTTCCCCCATCTTTGCCCTACTTTTCCTCTTCTTTTTGCCTTCTCTCCCTTCCCCCTCCTTTTCTTTCCTTTGCCTTGTCTTCTCTTCCTTCTTCCCTTCCCTTCCTTTTTCTTTCTCCCTCTCTCCCCTTTCTTTTCTTTTTGTGAAGGAGGTGGTAAGAAGAGAAAATAAATGCATGTTAATTAAAATTTTTTAAAAAGAAGAATGTCTAGTTGAGGAGTTTCATTCCTCAGAAAGTTTTAGAATTCCTTTAGAGTTGCACAGAAAAAATTTTAGTGACTTTGTGGTGGTGGATGGGAGTTGTGGGAATAGGAGGCGAGACCATCTTCTCAAAGAAAGAACTGAGGAAGCAAGATTTTCTTTGAATAATTTCCAGACTATGGTCAACCTAAGAGCCTGGAGATCCATCCCCTTCTAGCTCCTATAAAAATTCAGTCTCTCCATTAAGATCCAGTTCTAATGCCACCTATGCTGTAAAGCCCTCTCTGACAGATGGGTAAACTCCTCGAGGGCAGGGTCCATCCATGCTTTGTATCCCCTCTAGCACTTGACTTAGTGCTTTGCAAATAGCAGGCAATCAATAGGGCTTTAATGAATTTAATGAATTTAATTGAATGAGCCTCTCTTTTGGAAGTGAATTCCCTATTCTGAGTCTCTCTAGCTTCTGACTCCCCCCAACCTCAGGATTTTCTTGCATTCTCAGTTCTTGTGTTTGCTGCAAAACCTCCTGCCTTACAGAGGGCTTCCCAGGAGGCTACCCTGGGCTGTGAAAACCAATCATTGTGATTCTGAGAGGACTTATTGGGAAATTAATAGGACCCAATCAGGGATGATCCAGATGGAGGTAGGTGTAAAGTGGTGCTTTGCTGGATGGAGTGGTTTTTGGCTTTCAGGATCGATCTTCTCTGGGGTAGGAGAGAAAAGGAGTGACAGCTGCTTGATTTTCTCAGGAAGTAGGGGGGGGCTAGGTGGGAGGGAGTCTGAAGTCCTTCTCTATCATCTGGCTTTTTTTAGATGCACCATCAGGTGCTACCCTCCCACCCCTTCTCTAATGCAAAGGGCAGATTTCTGAGCAAGAGACTTCCCCCTGTGCTTTCACTCAAGGCCCCTGGAATTCTGGGGGCAGGTAGATGGAGGGAGAAGAACAAAAAGGAACTGAGGCCCAGAGGAGAGGCAGTGTACTCCAAGATCTAGGGAAGCAGATGAATGAATGACAAAGCATTTCTTAAGTGTTTACTTTGTGCCAAGCACTGTGCTGAGTGCTAGGGATGCCAACAGAAAAACAGGCCAGTCCCTGCTCCAAGGATCTCCCGTATTAACTACTGGGCTCATCTAGGCCTGCCAGTCTAGGGTGCTTGTTCCAGTTAGACATTGGGGTGAAGAGGAAACCATGGTGTAGTGAGCTGGTTTATTGGATTTTAGAGACCTCAAAGAACATCTTCAACTTTTTCATTTTGCAGATAAGGAAACTGAGACTCAGATAGGGACAGTGACTCACCCAAGGTGACACAGATAGGAAGTAATAAAGCCGGGGTTCAAATTGAGGATGATTGAGCCCAGATCTTGCCATTGTGCCATGCTCAGCGACCCTTTTGACATGAGAGCCTGATAAAAACATGAGATAACTCCCAAAACTTGTTTGTTTCCATATCATTGGGCTTCCCCTCTTCCATCTCTCCCCTGCTCCTTAGTCAGTTCTACCATAAATTATCTGTGTAAACGCAGACAAATTGTTTGCTTGGTTCTTCCCTGCCTTAGTTTCCTCATCCATAAAATGGGGATGATGGGACCTTCTCTCCCTAACTCATAGGCTCAAATGAGAGAATGAATATGAAAGTGTGTGTACTTTAGAAGTCTTGGGTGCTATTGAAGAAGCTGAGATGGAGGGCTTATTGGCATCTTTGCTACTCTGTGCAGCCTACCTGGGGGATGATTGAGGAGAACAGAGGACCCAGGGGAGAAATGGTCATATTTTCAGTTTGGAGAACAGGCTTCTTTTTCTGCCTTCATCCCTCTTCTTAGAGACTGCAGTTCTTTCTAAGATCATAAGATTATTCAATTGATGATTGATAATGTTGGGGAGTAACCATAGGGACCATTTAATCTTACCCTTTTATTTTTATAAATAAGGAAACTGAGGCCTAGAGAAATTAAATGACTTACCTAATGTCACACAGGTAACAAATATTAGACTCAGATTAGAACTCAGGTCATCTCAATGCAAATCCAATACCTTTTCCTCTTTACCGTTGTCAGGGAACCAGAGATATAATGGTATGGGATGTGACCTCCTAGAACACCCTAGAAGGACTTGGCCCTGAATTAAGTCAGATTACTTAGGACACCAAATCATTTATACATAGAGACCTACAGTAGTCAGGAGAAAGTTCTTGGCTGAGACCAAATACCAAGTAGTGGGTTTTGCAAGGACTTGCACCCACTTTATTTTATTTTTAAAATCTCCTTTTTTATTATGAACTTAAAAAAAAACAACAGACCTGAATATTTCTAGATAGACAGAAGACCAGAAATAGAATAGTATATGAAGCTGTGAATTTCTATTACATGTATTTTTTTAAAAGTGCATGTTAAATTTAAAATGATAGTAACAAATCTGCCTTGTCAGTGTCACCTTCTGAACCCCCTTCTGTTCTCTTCTTTGTATTTAAAAAATGTTTCATTGATAATCTTTTCTTCTTCATTGTTTCCATCACTATCATTATGTACTTACTCTTTGAACTGTAGCACTTCTCTATCATAATAAAAATTCTCTATTATTGTACCCATTTTACAGATGGCTCAAAGTTGTGATGTAATTTACCCAAGATCCCATAGCAGGATGGTGACATAGCTGGAAAGAACAGGGAGGCTGGGAGCATGCAAGGAAAACTTTGCCAGCTCTAGAAGAGCAAGTGGGAGCTGGGAGAGGTGGCAGCTTTGGCTGCACTGTGGAGAATGCATTTCTGCACTACCAGCATCATCCATCATTTGAACAGCCACAGAAACTCATTCCGGTCCCTCTTAGATACACACACACACACAACACACACACACGTACACACAACACAAACACAGTTAAAGCAGAGACGAGAGTTATAAAGGATGGATGCCAAGCTCATGGAGAAGCAGCAAACATTTCATGGTCTGAAGAACACCATTGTGATGATTTGGGTGACGATGTGGCAGGCGTTTCCACTGAGACAGCAATAGCTCCTGAGAAGCAGATATAATGTTAATATACAGATTATTCTTATTTCCCAGAGCCCTGTAGCTTTAAGAAATTTCTTACTTTAAATTAGCATTATTCAATTTTTTTTGTCTCAGGACCCCTTTTATACTTGTAAAACTTATCAAAGACCCCAGAGTTTTATTTGTGTGGGTTTTTTCTTTTCACATTTACCAAACTGAAAATTAAAACTAATATAGTCTAAAATCTTCATTATAAATTTATTTAAATAATGACAATAAACAATGACAAAGATATTACAATACTATATTTTTATGAAAAATAACCATATTCTCCAAGCAAACAATGTAGTGAGAAGCAGGCATTGTTTTACATACTTTTGCCTTCATTAAATAGAATGTAACTGGATTCTCATATCTGCTTCTGTTTCAATCTGTCGCGATGTGTTGTTTTGGGTGAAGTCTATGAAGAAAATTCTGCCACGTAGAGAAATGTAGTTGGAAAAAAGGAGGATTACGTTAATTGGCAAATATTGTCTCAGTATTATTAGAAAGACAGGTTTGACCTTATGAACCCTTTGAAAGGGTCTGGGGAACCTCCAGAGATCTGCAGACCAAACTTTGAAAGCTACTCCTTTAAATCAAAGGAGGTGTGGGGATCATGAAAATGCAGGTCAGTAAACTCTTAGATTACAATTTAAAAATGTTAAAATATTGATATTATATTATAGGTGATATAGACATAATATATTATACTATCTCTATAATATATAATTTATATTATACATATACATATAAAATATATAATAAATAATTGTTATGTATTATGTATATACAAATAATTGATATTTATTTTATAATCACTTCAGTTCAACCAAGAGTGTATGCAGTGTTCCATGCCCATAGCCTTCTACCTTGGCAAAGAAAGGAAGGCTATACGTTGTCATATCTCTTTTTTTAGTACAAATTAGGTCATTATAATTGTACAGTATTTGATTTTAATTTTTTTTGTCTTTTTACTTATATTATTGTAGTCACTGGGCCATTTCTGGCTATGTTTATTTCTTTTTCGCATCAGTTCATTTAAGTCTTTCCGTGTTTCTATAAATTATTCATGTTAATTTTTTCTTATAGTCCAAGAATATTTCATTTTGTTTCTGTCCCACAAATTATTTTATACTGTAACTTTTTAAAAATAAAATTTCATTGATGACTTTTGTTTTTCACATCATCAACTTCTCCCAGTATCCCTTCCACTCTCCAGAGAGCCATCCCACATAATAAATAATACTTTTCTAAAAAGGAGAAAAAAGAGAAAACATTATCAGAATTGATCATTATATACTGAAAATATGAGCAACGTTCCGCACCTGTGAACCTCCTGCCTCTACAAAGGAGTACGATGACGATTATCTTGTCATGTCTCTTCTCTGAGGCCATGCTGGTACTTTGTAAATTTGCAACATTCATTTTTGATTGTTTTGTGGTGGTTCTATCCATTTACATTGCTTTAATCCTTGTGGATGTGGCTTCCTTGGCTCTGCTCACTCCGCTCTGAATAACTTCATATAAATTTTTTCCCATACTTCTGTGTATTTATCATATTCTGGACCATAACTTTTTAAATCATCATAAGAGAGGTAATTTCAGGAGGCTTTTCTGAGTCCATAAGATCATATATCCAGAGCTTGGAAGGACCTTAGAGGTCATCTAATCCAATCCTTCTCATTTTATAGATTGGGAAGCTGAGACCCAGGAAGGTTGACTTATCCAAGGTCACTTGCTTAATCATCAGAGGTCAAGTCAGCAAACCTTCAGGTGCCAGTTGTGTGCAACATGCTGGAAATACAAATCTAAGCAGAAAGAAAACCCTGCTCTCACACTGCACTTACATTCTAAAGAGAGATGAGAACCCATAAAAAGAAATTGGAAAGGGAGAGGGTGTGGGGGCATAGCTGAGAAAGTCCAAGAAAGTCAGGAATGCAGTCAGGAGAGGAATGAAAATATTGTTGACTTGGGCATGCTCCTTAAAAATGGAGATTTGGCTTCTGGGGTCTATTAGAAGAATCCTAGGAGAGTTGGGTACAGTTAGGTAAGATTTGAAACCAGATCCTCTGGAGGATTCCAGAGCTAGTGAGTGTTCTTTTCACCATACCATACGTCAGGGAGTGAGGTCTTGACAGGAGAACGCCTCCTGAGGAAACTCATAGTCTTCAGATCATGGAGGGCAGAACTATAGCTGATAGAATTGTGTGAAAAACTTCCCTCAAGGAAATATTCACCTAGAGTGTGGTGAATGGGTAACATCTGACACCTCCCTACGTTAATAGATTATTGTGGCTATCTATGGGTTAAACTTTATTGCTTCTAGGCTCCTGAAAGACTGCAGGTGCTGTCAAGGTCCCTGCTACAAAGCTTCATTGTCTTGTACTTGCTGCAGCTCTGTTGAAGAGCCCCCTTCTGGGCCTCTTTCTCAGCTGGCCCAAGGCATTAACTAGAATGTGTGGTTTGAGCTTTCTCAGAATGCCAGATTCTGACAAAGAGGTCAAGTTCTAGGGAGAGATTTCACTTGTATTAAGTTTTTTTACAGCCGTGCTGTACACCAGTTACAATCTCTCAACAGACTGGCTCCTAGAACCTGAAGACTTCTTGGAATAGGCTTGATTTTTGGAATACTCAATGAAAAGGTGTTCCATTTCAATGAAATTGAGTCAAAAAGGGGGAGGTGGGGAAAAAAGAAGAGTTCAATTTCTTGGATGCATTATATTTAGAAATCTAATGGTTGGGGCAATTTTTGAAAAACAAGTTAAAATAAAATAATAAAATAATTTTGATAATAAATGAAAAGATCATTTATTACCGTTTGATAGCAAATACACAAAATAATAAATTAAAATTAATAAAATTGATAGACAAAGATATTACAGAAAGACTTGCAGTTTGAAAATTTCTCTAGTAACACGGATTGATGGTGCTGGACTATGGTTCACTCACTCATCCAGTAGTTAGCATGTATAAAATGGTTGCACTGGCATATTCTGTGGCACAGTTCTTTCTTTGTACTCTACTAACTGGTCCACCACGGGATTAAACCTGCTGCCTTGACTATATTAGCACTGTTATATTACTGACTTCATTGTCTAGAGGCTCATCTGCTAGAATAAGGATGACAGGCAAGTCACTCCCCATCTGAAGTGCTGGATAAATCTTCACTAGTAGCATAAAGGTACAGGTGGTATGGAGAAAGACAGGAAGCTGTAGATGTGACATAAACCTTATCAGAACAGCTGATCTGAAAGTGAGATCTGAGAATTTGAGAAATTAAGAAAGGTTTGCAAAATTTGGGGAGAGAAATTTTGAGTAGAGTAAATTGAGTAGAGAGGATGAATAGATATATATTTCTTTTTTGTTGTTGTTGACAAGAAAAATGATAGCAGATCTTTTAAGGACTTTTCTAGAGAGACAGGGTTATTTTGAGTGACTCCTTGCATCCTTCCAGTTTTCTTCCACCATGTGGAAGGGAAAGGTTGTTTGGTATAGTAGAAAGAGCTCCTGGATTAAAACTGAAAGGACCCAAGTTTGAATCCTTTATTTTTTCCTACTGACAAGCTATTTGATTTTAAGGAGTCATTATACTACCTCCATTTCTTTATATGTAAAATGGAGACGATGATGACGATGATGGTAACAGTGACAATGTTATATTACATGATGCACACAACTGTTATGAGAAAATTGCTTTGGGTGTTATAAAGGACTACACCAATATAAATTGTTTTATTACCTATATGACCTTAGGTATCATTAGGCCTCATCATCCTCTTTTGTAAAATAAGGAAGTTGGATTAGATGATCTCTAAGATCCCTTCTTTGTTAGTTCTTTGTTAGTTTTTTGTTGTTAGTTCTTTGATCCTCTGAATGAATTAGATATATGTTTCTGGAAACTCCATGCTTTCTTTGGGGAAAACATCTGAAATGTAACATAAAAATGTATGGATGGAAATCACTAAGGATACCCGTTCTTCTGTCCCACACTCCCCCTTCTCCCACATCCTTTCCCACTAAGCACATTTTCCGCACTGAATGGACAACTTCAGACCAATATGCATGAACAAGAAGGGGCTGTATGGTGTGACACAGCTGACCTTGGACTCAGGAAGAGGTGAGTTCTAGTCCCTCCTCAGACAAATATTGACCTTGTAAGATCCTCAGCAAATTACTTAACCTCCCAGTACTTGAGATAAGTCTCTGGGATGAGTGAGAATTCCTTACTTCATCCTGAAAGTTCCAATACCAGTGGTGTCAAACTCAAATAAGAAGGATCCCTGTGAGCTGCACGTTGACTTAAAAAACAATATTAATTCCTTAATCTGGTTAGGGCTACACTTAGGATTTTGCTTGGACCCTTCTTCCCTGTGCCCCTACTCCCACCCAAACCTGGAATTTGACATCTCTGTCCTATACCAACAAAACTCCCATCTCTAAAACAAGCAACAGAAAATCCAAGCTAAAAAAGTAATGAAAAAACATTTATTAAGCACTAATTAAGTGCCAAGTATTGTGTTAGATGCTAGACACACAAATGCAAATGAATGACAGTCCCTGCTTTTAAGGAACATATATTATTGTAGGTGATGAGAACATCTTTAGGGTAGTAATGGCTGGGGGGAGGGGTATTTTGAACCTTCTTAGGAATTAGGTAGGTGGGATCCACCTGGAGGTATAAACTTTTCTATTTGAATACTATGAACAAAGTTTCTCTTTCGTTCCTTGCAGTACTAAGAAAAAATTTTTTCAAGTTCCATATTGATAGGTTCTGAGGAGGGAGGATTGAATAATTGTTTATGTTCTTCGGGTGTTGTGACTTTGTTTTGTGATGGGAGTTTTGTGGGAGGAATCCAGATTTACACAGGAAAGTGAAAAGGTATTGGTATGTAGTGTGTGTGTGTGTGTATCTGTGTGTGTGTGTGTGTGTGTGTGTGTGTGTGTGTGTGTGTGTGTGTGTGTGTGTGTGTGTGTGTGTGTGTGTGTGTGTGTGTGTGTGTACAGCCTAATATTCATTCTAAGGGCAGCTAGGTAGCATAGTGGATAGAGTGCCAGCCTGGAGTCAGGAAGACTCACCTTCCTGACTTCAAACCCAGCCTTAAACACTTACTAGCTGAGTTTGGAGTCAGGAAGACTCACCTTCCTGACTTCAAACCCAGCCTTAAACACTTACTAGCTGAGTGACCCTGAGCAAGTCACAACACTCAGTTTCCTCATTTGTAAAATAATATAGAGAAAGAAATAGCAAACCACTCTAGTATCTTTCTTTGCCAAGAAAACCTCCCAGAAGGGTCATGAAGAGTCGGTCAGGACTGAAATGGCTAAGTATTGTACGATTGACCAAAGCCAAACCTGTTTTGTTTATTCTCCAGTTATTTGGAATTCTTTCGCTTCTCCCCTCTTTCTTCACAGCTTTGTGCATCGGTTATCTGTTGGCTACCCATCCAGAAAGCCACAGGAGAAGAAATTAACTCAGTTTCATTGCATTAAGTCTCTGAAAAATCAGCCCCTAAGACAGTGAGGCCTGAACTTCCTCCCCAGGCAACCTGTTTTTTTCCCCTGCCCAATCTCCATCCTTCCTCCTCTGCTCTTACTCAGAGTAGCCCACAGGGCCTGGCTGCTCTGCCTTGGCCATGATGCTGCTTTTGTACCCATCAGGTACGTAGAGAAGCTGCTTTTTCCACAGGAAATGCTGCAAATTAGATTTCAGGCACTTGACAGCATTAGAAGTTTTTTTGGGGGGGTGGAGTTTCCGCTGCTGACATATTGGGTGACATACTGGAGGTTTCGTGTAGTGCTGAAGAACATGGCAGTCTTTTCTCTTGCTGATACACAATTCAGGGGATTTCTCTCCTCTCCTTCCGGCCTGCCCAATTGCTGCGCTTTGCAGGAAATTATTTCTGCTGAATATTGGCTTGTTAGTGGAAAGCTCTTCAGAGGGATAGTGAGCCTGGTATTTTCCCTTTCTAGTGTTTGTTGTTGGAATCACAGAGAACCAGACTCTTCTGTATTGGCTGTAGAATCTGAAGAGTCTGAGTGCTGAGTGCTTCCATTCCACATTTGGAGTGAAAGCTAGCTTACCTTAAGGCGGTGCTTTTACAATTAGAGACAAGAGTACGAGAAATTAACTCTCCTGCCTTACAGATATTTATCTACCGCATGACCCTGGGCAAGTCACTTCACAGCTCTCTGCTTCAGTTTCCTCATCTGTAAAATGGTGATGGGTACAGGTATCACTAGGGTCATTAAGAGGCTATGATGAGATTATACATGTCGAGTGTTTTGTAAACCTTCAGCTATAAAGAATGGTTATGTCCACCACACCACCACTACCACCACCACTACTACCAGTACTGCCAACACCACCATTACCACCACTACTACTACTTACTACCACTACTCGATCTCTTCCTAACACTACTTCTACAAATAGTATTCTACTACTACTACTACTACTACTACTACTACTACTACTACTACTACTACTACTACTACTACCACCACCACCACCACCATCACTATAATTACTTCTGCTACTACCCCTGGTAGAATATAAGCTATTTGAAGGTATATTCTGATGCTTTTTTTTTCTTTTTATCCCCAGTGCCCAGCAGAGTGACTGGTACATAATAGATATTTAACATATATTTGCTGATTGAATGATTACTGAAGATCACATAGCTATCAAGCTGCAAAATTGCAAAAAAATCTCCAAATTCAGCTCTCATTCTGCTGTACCATGCTGCCTTTGAAATTGAGAAAACATATGGAAAGCACGGTGTAAATGCCAGCTACTCTCGTTGCTGCTATTAAGTTCTGTGATGGATACCCTCTTCTTCTGTTGCCGGGGACTTTGTTTTTCGTATACCAAGGTGATATGTCTGACCCACACCCAGCAGGCCATGCTCTTTAAATTGTTTTCCTAGTAGCGATGATGGATTTGTCACTGAGTCATCCGTGCTCCTGCTCAGATCCCCTTCTGACTCCAGCACATGGCTGGGGTTAGCAGTGCAGTGCGTGGCTAGGGAACAGAGTGAAGCAAACTTTGTCCATGCGGGGATTAAACCCATGACTTTGGCCTCATTGGTCTGGTCTTCCAACTAGCCTCCAGCTCCTCTGAGGGCTGCCTCCCTATTGTCTTCCACGAGCTACTGCCTACTTCAGCCCTTCACAGCTAGCTTATTCCCATTTCAGTTTAGCCATGGAAAATCCTACTCTATAATTCTTCCCAAATTATTAAGTGGACTAGGTAATGAAACCCACTGGGTATTCATCATGCCTTTTTATTCTTACTACCTCACAAAGGCCACCAGTGGTTAAGCCTTGCTGGAGGACTTTAAATTCCAAACAATAGGTCAACACTCCAAGTTCAGATTGGTTTATTCATTTTCAGCTTGGGGTCTGCATGAGTCAGAGAGGTGATGCCTGTTTTAAGGTACGGGCTCTGATAGAGAACAGGATAGAGATGCTAAACCACTTCCAAGTCTTTCTGGGAGCAGGTTTTTTTTTTTTTAATGTATATAAGTGGAAGGAATCTCTGAAATTGTCTTGTATGGCCCCCTATATATATTTATAGATTTTACAAGTGAGGAAACTGAGACCCAGAGAGCTGAGTGACCTGTCAGCTCGGCACACTTTTGAAATTGTTTTTCCAGTAGTGATGATGGATTTGTCATTGAGTCATCCATGCTCCTGCCCAGGCTGAGGGAAAGGAATCAGCATTTATATAGTACCTACTGTGTACCAGGCACTGTATTAAGCTCTTTTTGCATACATTATCTCACTTGATCCTTACAACAACCCTGGGAGGTAAATGCCATTATTAATCCCATCTTACAGATGAGAAAACTGAGTCAGATGTAGGTTACGATTTGCCCAGGGTCTCACAGATAATACCAGCAATTATAATAAGAACTAACCTTTATGCAGTACCTACAATGTGCCAGGCACTGTGCTAAATGTATCACAGACATCTCATTTAGTCCTCACAGACACCCTAGGAGGTTAAGTGCTATCGTCATTGCTGTTTTATAGATGAGAAAACTGAGGCAGTCAAAGGTTAAGTGACTTGTCTAGAGTCATACCACTAGTAAGGGTCTGAGGTTGGATTTGAACTTAGGGCTTCCTGCCTCCAGACCCCAGCATTCTATGCATCACCAGCTGTTAAGTTAATGGTGTATTCTGTACTGGATCCCAGCTGTTCAGACGGCCCTTTGCTAAAATACAGCACTTGACTTCACAGTGTGCTTTATTTTGTTTGGAGGGAATTCCCAGAACATTTTCCTATATAGAATCATGGAATCTTAGAGTTGGAAGGAACCTCAGAATTCATTTAGTCCAGCTTGTGTCCAAATAGGAAACCCCTCCATGATATCTCTGGAAATAAATAGTCTTCCAACCTCTGTGTAAGATCTGCCAGTGAAGGGGATCTCACTGGCTCCCAAGGCAGCCCTATTGACTTTTGTATTGGTCCAATGATTAGGAAGTCTTTCCTTTTATCGAATTTAAATCAGCCTTTCTGAAACTTCGACCTATTGTTCCTAGTTCTCAAGTATAACAACTTTTCCATATGAGAGGGAAGAGAAAGATAGAGAGATAGAGACAGGACAGAGAAGACAGAGACAGAGAGAAGAAGAGAGAAAGGGAGTAGAGGGAGAATCTATATTGTTCTGTCTTTGCTTTGATTAAATGAGATAATTTTAGAGTCTTCTCCCTCTTCTCTTCTAAGTAACAGTATATAACTTTGACATATCATCCAAAGAATCAATAAGAAAGGTGTTGTAGAAGTAGCTCAGGTTTAGAAGCCAGGGGACCTGGGGTGAGTCCCAGCTTTGCCATCACCACCTAAATCTGTGACCTATAAACTCATTAGAATGGAATAGATATGGATAAGTAATATATACATATTGGTAATATTTACTTTTAGTGCTTCTAAATATCTTATCTCTCCAACTGAAAAGTAAAGCCCTGTAGAACATGGCTTCTTAAACTTTTTTCACTCATGATCCCATCAATGCTTCTTAAACTATGGATGGCAACCCAGTTTAAGAGGCGCTGCCTAGAAATAAACCCATGTCTTAAAAATTTGTTTGTAATTGCCTGTGATGCCTAATCTAAAACAAGCCACTTGAGAGGGTTTCCATAAATGGTTGTTGAATACATAAAATTGATTTTCCAAACAATTTATAGATATTCTTCAGCACTTAGCACAGTCCCTGGAACATACTAAGTGTTTAATTAATGCTTGGTGGCCAACTGACCCTGCCAACATTATGCCATCCTCAATTATGATAGCACTCTAGGGCTAATGCATAATAAGGAGACTCTAGCTTACCCAGCTTGGTAGGCCAAATAGTGTTTGGTTGTGTCCTTGCCTTCCCAGCACCTAGTGCCATGCATAGGGTAAGCACTTAGGAAAGTTTACTAGATTGGATTAGAGAACATGGTGCTTGAATTAACTGAATATTCCAATTAAGCAAAAAAAAAATCTATATATTTGACATAGGTTATCACTTTAAACATACATACACACATATGTATATACACATATCTTCATATATACATATATATATACACACACGTATATATATATACATACAAATCTATATTTATATTTTATTATTTGAACCAGACTTGTGATTTTACTTGTATAGGGAACTTTTGGTGAAGAAAGCCACGGATCAGTGATTGTTCTGAAATTTATAGCCTTAAACAGTTGTTTGGATCTCTAAGACATAGTTAGCGTTCTAGGGTCATACAGTCAGTATGTGTCAGAGTTGGGATCTGAATACAGGCATTGCCTGACTCAGAGTTCACTATGCCACAACTGTCAATTTTTAAACAATATGAAAATAATTTTTACATAGTTAGGATGCACATACGTATGTATGCATGTATATCTATGTGTGTGTGTAGTACACTCATGTACACACATGTGTGTGTGTTTAGAAGTTCTTCTTCATCAAAAGTCTACAACTGAATGATTGGTTTTCTGGTATACTGTAGTAGAAATTCTTTTAGGGGAATGAGTTGGATTGGCTGACCCCTAAGGTCCCTTCCAACCTTAACATTCTATGCTTCTGTGACAATAAGAGAGCCAATAGTAAAACTATTGACAATCCAGACAATCTAGACTTGTTGACTCAGAACAGAATGAATGAGTCCTATTACAAATATAATGCCCATTCATCAGGCTGGAGATCAAGCTGAATTGATACTAACCCTGAAAATTTCTTTTAAAAAAAATCTACTAATTCCTTGATATCCATTGGTTTATCTTTCATTGTCTTTTTACATAAGTAAAAAACAAAAAAATCCATATACAGACC
The DNA here is from genome assembly GCF_028372415.1 of Notamacropus eugenii. Taxonomy (NCBI): domain Eukaryota; kingdom Metazoa; phylum Chordata; class Mammalia; order Diprotodontia; family Macropodidae; genus Notamacropus; species Notamacropus eugenii. The sequence continues at coordinate 232,521,246 of NC_092872.1, forward strand.
ACTGGGTAACTCAGTGGGTAGAGTTGGACTTGGAATTAGGAAGATATTAATTGAAGTCCAGCCTCAGATATGTTCTAGGTATGTGACCCTGGGCAAATCACTTAACTAATCTCTCGACTCTGGTTTTCTCATTTGTAAAATGGGGATAGAAAATATTAGCACTTACCTTACAGGATTGTTTTAAATGAGTTTTTAAAATTTTAAGAATTGTTTTTAAATAAGTTAATATATGCAAAACATTTTATTAGATGTAATGTAGGTATTAGATGTAATACATACACATGTATTCTAGGTGTCTTGAGTCTATATAAATGAATGTATTGTACATCTGAACAGGAAACAGAATTGGCTGGTATGAGACAATGGTAGCCCAGAATAACTGTGAGCTACGTTAGAGGATCTGAGTCATTTCAAATGCATCCTTTGAAGCAAAATCTTCCCTCTCTTTGGGATTTAAATTCTTTAAGAAGGGACACTCCTTTAGCTCTGTCCTCCAGACTCTCTCCTGCCTTTCTCTCTCCTGATTCATCTCCAAATGATCACTTGGGGACTTTTAAATCGAAGGTAATCTCAGAAACAATAATTAAGTCAGTACTATACTACTGGGCTGCTGTGAGCATAGAAATATCTTCTGTGTTGCTTTATTATCTTTTTAAACTCTTCTGGGCTTCTTGAGCAGCTATAGCGAACAACACTGGAGGGAAATAACCCTCCCACAAGCTTCTGCTAGCACATCTCTGTTACTTTAAAAAAAGGGGGGGATGATCCCTTTCTTCCATTCTAGGTCCCCACTCTGGTTTCATGCCTAAGCTTCTCTTACTGTCTCATACAGTATTAATATGGGGCTGCCTCATGTGCCCTGGAAGGTACCTGAGTTAAAGTAGTAAAGAAAGCATAGTCTGGGTTGATACCCAGGGGACAAACCAGCCTGGTGTTCAATTCTGTTCTCAACACTCCTTCACTTTTTCATTTCTTTGTCACCAGTCTGCCTCTTTCTCTCCTAACCTCCCCATCTCACCCTACCCCAGGCTCCAGCATCTCAGAGCTAAGCAGAGAGAAAACACACAGAACAGACAGACAGACTGGCACACCCACACCCACACCCATGAGTTCTCCAATTGGAAGACAATGCCATCAACTTGTAATGTCTCCGTAAGAAACTCAAAGGCAGAAGAAACACTGCCCTGTATGTATGATCAAAAGAGAGGAAAGCACAGTGGAAGGCAAGATGATGCTAGCATGGTCTTCTCAAATACCCAAGCTTGGAGGGAGAAGCAAACACCAAAGGAGCTCCAACTTGGGCTCCTTTCTATCTTAGATCATTAAACAGCCCCAGCAATGTGAGGCCTCTACCCAGAGTTCTTCACTAGTCATCTAAGCATTACTATGCTCTTGGCACTTGACTCCCAGAACCCCAATGGATTTGGACAGTGGTGATTATTGTAAGAATAAAATGAGATTATGTTTATAAAGTGCTTTGCATAAAGTGCTACGTATAAATGTGGAAGATGGACCTGATTTGTGGAAGATGAGCCTTGTGATTTACCCAAAGTCAGAGTTAGGTGATGGCTGAGCTGCGATTCACCCTAGATCACCTGGCTTCTAAACCCTGGGCTATTTCTACTACATGAGACTCCCTCTCACCCAAATTCCTTGGTTGTGTCTCACCTAGGGGATGATCCATCAAAGTTATATACTATTACATAAAAGAAAAGAGGGAGGAGATCCTAAAATTATCTCAAATGATCAAGGCAGAGACAGGACAATATAGATTCCTCCTCCACTCCCTTTCTTGCTCCCTCTCTTCTCTATTTTTATCTGTAAGTAAATTGTTATCTGTAAGTAAACAGAAAATGTTTATTTGGGTGGTGGGATGTCTATTTTGACTTGTGTAATTATCTTTAAAATGATCTTTTATAATTTTTTAATTATCTAATTTCTTCCATTAGAGAATTTCTTCCAAATAAAATATGAAAACAAATTAAAGAACCAGAATACTCTGAGATTATGGAGAATCTGGGCAGTCGTTCTGGACTTTAGGAGGTGGTTCTGATGACAGATGGGCAGGGAGTCCAGGAGGCAGCTAGTGGAATTGGCTTTGCCAGGTGGATGCTAAAAAAGACCAGAAGTTCATTTATTTATTCTCGCATTTATTAAATGCTCACATCATGTGTACAGCCATGTGTTAGGTGCTAGCTAGGTACAGCTAGGTGTTAGGTGATAAAAAGATAATTAAAACACAGCCTTTAAAATTGGAAGGTACTTTTAGGGATAATTTAATTCCCTCATTTTGCAGATTAGGAAACTGAGGTCCAGAGAGTAGAGGTGACTTTCCTAAGGTTAAGATTCTTTGATTCCAAAGGCAGTGCCCTTTCTCTGCATGATTTACCTACTTCCATTCTCTGTCCTCTCATGGAATTGATAATCTGGAGGTATTGGGGAGTGATGGGGAAAATGGACACAAACACAAAAGTGCAATACCATCCCGTCAATTTACAATTTCACCCTCCAACAATAATTGAGGCAAAAGATGGAAGTGTCCCTTTCTTCTTTCATATCAGCCACTCATGATTCCTTTTCACTTCTAAAATTCCCTTTGATATTACCATTAACCTAACTTAACCTGGTTGCTAAGGCTTTTGGTGACAGGGATATGGAAAAAGACACAGGGATTTGTCCAGAGGTCCCTCTTTTTAGTAAGCCAAATCTAACTTAATCCATGTTATATATTATTGTCTCCTATGAGTATAAGATCTCTAATACTTGAAGTAATGACTTAAAACTTAGAACCCAATGTGCTTGTAATCCTGCTTCAACTATTTAGCCAACTTCCAGTTCTTATCAATTTCTGAGAGCATCAGGAATTTCAAAACATTTGACTTTACCCAGAAGAATAAAGGGTAGTCTTTTTCTTATCCTCATGGATCAATAGAGAAATATATTACATCTATTCCTGGCTTTCCCAGCATTTGGATTCTTCAGTCAGGCCCAGGAACAAAGACAAAAATTCTGTTTAAAGTATCTCTTCTCTTTGTTGTGGGAGATGAAGAGTTTTTCTACGTTCTATACTTAATGTCTTGGTGCCATGACATCTGACTGCCATGGTTTCATTGTCCTGGTGTAGGTATGCCCTTGACAAGAATGGGGATAGGCAAAGAAGATGAAAAGATCACAAATTTAGAACTGAAAGGGATCTTGGAGTTCATGGAATCCAAATATTTCATTTTGCAGATGTAAAAACTGAGGCCATGGATTTACCCAATGTTACATAGACTTTAAACATGAGAGGCAGGTTTCGAACATGGGTCCTAACAGTTGTTGCCACTGCTCAGTGTGGGTTTATTCTGTGGCTTAAAAGGTCTAGAATTTCATAGTACATCCCACTGCATGGACTCCCCTTTGGGACAACAAAAACACAGAGAAACACACATGTACACACAGAATCCAATCAGGTAACCAGAAGCCCCAGACCAGCATCCTTCTTTCCTTCCTTCCTTCCTTCCTTCCTTCCTCCCTCCCTTCCTTCCTTCCTTCCTTCCTTCCTTCCTTCCTTCCTTCCTTCCTTCCTTCCTTCCCTCTTTTATCAGAGGAGTCAACATCTGTCTCTTTTTAGAATATATGTGATTCAACAGTGCTACTTGAAAATCATTACTGTAAAAATTCTGTTTTCTCTTTAACTTCTATTATAAAAACATGGATGGGATTCATAAAATCATAGGATCATGGAGGAGGGAGAAGAGGGATTTCACATCTATATTCTGTGGAGAAAAGATCTCACCTTAGAATGAACTGAGAACTTTTTCTTTTGTTAAATAAAGGAAAGGTTAAGAAGGTGTGTAGTTCTGAGGTACCATTGGGCCTTGCAGGACATGAGTATGTTTTTGCAGTGTTTTGCACCATTTTCCCACTCATAAGGTCTCCCTCCTTATAAGACTATAACCAATGTTTTGTTTGGTTTGTTTTTCCCAAACTGTGAGAATTTCTCTGATTGCTTGAGATGATTTGGCTCAAAGTTCCAGGACTTAGTTCCTACCAACACATAAGGACTCCCTTCTCTCCCTCCCTGCTTCCCCTTCCTCCTCACCCCACCCCATTGGCCACACTTAAAGGGGATTTGGCACAGTACATGTCAAGACAAATTTACAAATCTGGTAAATTAATGTGAATTTCTTCATCTTAAAAAATGTTTATTTTCTTGAACATTTCTACAGATAATAAACACTCCTCATATATTTAAAATATGATTTTACTTGCCTAAATAAATTCACATTTCATATCAATTCACAAGGTCATTCTCTGACCTTGAGTAAATCACTTAAAGTCTTCTGGAGCTCAGTTTCCTCATCTGTCAAATGAAGGGTTAGACTGAATGATCTCCAAGCACTCATGCTCAGTGCCTGACAACTTCTCTCTGTCTATTCTGAATGTGTATATTAATGGAGTTAGAGATCAGGAGAGTAGTATGTTCTACTGTCTAAAACTTTTTTAAATCCAAGAATTCAGGTTTTACTGAAAACGAATCGAAGCTCTGTTTCTCAATTCTGCATGATCAAAATCCTGTAACATGAAATCTCTCCAAACAACTTAACATTTCCATTGATTTAGACACATTCTACTTTATCTCCTGCAGATTGGAGCAAAGAGAAAGGGAGATTAACCCTCTAGAGCCTGATTCCTGGGCTTGATCCCACCAATGCCTGGGATCAGCTTCGACCTGGTAGTTCAGAAGCGTGGCTCAGGCTTCTTCCTCTGCCACCAGTCTGCTGCTCCTCTCTAGGGCAGTGACAGCTGTGCCGTGTGGGTGAGGGAATGTTGCTAGGAAAACCGGTGGAGCTTGTATTTTCTGACGTGTGTGTTTAAATTAGCATCTTTAAATTCAGTTATCTGCAATAATTCAGCTTTAAAACTTCTTGACTGGGGAAGAGGTGTAGGGGGGAGAAGTTTGAGGAGGATAAAGCGAAACATTTTGGAAGAATTTTTTTAAAAATTAAATAAGAGAAACGCTTCAGAACTACATCATGGAATTTCGTTTTCTCGTCTCTGCCTCCCACCAACGGGCTACCAGGTAGCAATAGACAATCCATTTGGAAATAGTGCCTTTAAATGTAAAATTATGAGCAAAACATCATTCTTTGGTGCCCAAAAGATTATTACATTAGTAATGATAATAATAATAATATCTTGCATTCTCGTAGTGCTTAGTATTAGCCAGGAGTATGAAGTTTGAATATCTGAAAAGAGAAACAGTTCAATATCTGGACAAAGCTTCGTGTATGGAGAAGGATTTAATCCATCGATTGACTTGGCTAGAGACGTATTCACCAACCAGCAGCTATCAGGAACTATAGGGACTCATATGTCTGATTTGATTATGGTTGTCCACCATATTTGTTGAATTGAATGGAAATTCCATTGAGGAAACTAGGTGGCCCAATGGATAAAGACTTGGGCCTGAAATCAGGAAGATTTGAATTTAAATTTTGCCTTAGACGTTTACTAGCTATGTGACCCTAGGCAATTCACTTAACCATTTTTGCCTCAATTTCCTCATCTGGGAAATGGAAATAAGAATAGCATCTATATCAAAGGATTGTTGTGAGGATCAAATGAGATAAGATCTATAAGTGATTTGCAAACCTTTAAGTATCACATGAATGTTAGCTATAATATTAATAATGAAGCAGGGGGCCTATTTGTGTGTTATAATCTAATTGCATTATCCTTAGAATATGGGAGTATGCCAAGGCATGGATGAGATGTACTCAGCTCTAATATAGATAATATTCATATTGATGGCCTTGTTAGATCCATTTATATGTTGGAATATCAATGGGCAGCTAGGAAGTACAGTGGATAGAACACTGGGCTTGGAATCAGGAAAACTTATCTTTCTGAGTTCAGATTCAGCCTCAGACTCTTAGTAGCTGAGTGACCCTGGGCAAGTCACTTAACCTTGTTTGCCTCAGTTTCCTTATCTATAAAATGAACTGGAGAAGAAACTGGCAAACCACTCTAATATCTTTGTCAAGAAAACCCCAAAGGAGGTCACAAAGAGTTAGACACGACTGAAACGACTGAACAACAACAAACATGAATACCTCAGTTCAGAAGGCATTTGTCCTATCACTAGACCATTCTTAGGTTAAGCATAAGTTTTTTGATTTTTTTTGGTAGATCCTTGAATAATAAAGCCTGAACTATTGTGAGTCAATATGATATTCATCTGAGTTACAAAAGTTCTTGTTACTAAATTCTACTTCCATCTTAGCAAACTAGAAATGGTCCCATTATGTGGATCTGGAACTGATTGAATGATTACCCACAAGGCATAGTGATGAATGGATCAGCTATCAACTTGGAAAGGAATTCTCCACTAAAGTGCCTCAGGGCTCTGGTCTTGTGCTACTCAACATTCCCATCAATGACTTGGATAATATTGTTGCTAATCTGAAGATGTTATGGATCTGAAAAAAGTTCATACGATGGACAGTGGAGTTAAGGTCCATAAAACTCATGCCAGGCAACAATGATGGATTGGCTCTAACAAGACTGAATTCAAAAAGGAAAAAAGAAACAGTGATAATAACAGTTCATACTTCTGGAGCATTTTAAAGTTGGGAGATCTCATTTGGTCCTCACCATAAGCCTGTGAGCTAAGTGCTGTCGCTTGATTAATGGATGAAGAAATGGAGACTCAGAGGGGTTAAATAACATGCCCAGGGTTGCACAGCTAAAAGTGTCTAAGGTGAACACTGTGGTATTTCTAAATTATATATTTGGGTCAAAAAAATTAGCTCAACAGGTATAAGATGGAAGAATTTATAGCCAAACAACACAGCATTTGATGGGAGAAACAACAGTAATAACAAATTAAGGATTTTAGTGGGCTGAAAATTAGCATGACATCAGTGTGATGTAACTAATATAATTTTAGCCTGCATTCATAGAACCTTAATGTCCAGAGTGGGCAGCTAGGTGGCACAGTGGATAGAACACTGGGCTTAAAATCAGGAAGATTCATCTTCCTGGGCAAGTCACTTCACTCCATTTACCTCTCTTTCTTTGTCTGTAAAATAAGCTGGAGAAGGAAATGGCAAACCACCCAAGTGTCTCTGCCAAGATAATCCCAAATGGGATCACGAAGAGTTGATCAAAACTCTAATAACTGATAACAAACGTCCGGAATGAAGGAGATGATATAATGAACTTTTATCAGAATACATCTAGAAAATTTATTCAGTTCTGGGCCCCATGTTAGGAAGAAAGAGCTTTGACAGACTGGGGCAGTTCTAGATAAAGGCAACCAAGCTAATAAGGGGACTGGAAGCAGAGCTATATCATGATCAGTGGAGGAAACCAAGGGTGATTTGTCATGAAGAAGAAAGGGGAACAGGATTGCTCATTCCAAGCATTTGGAGGAAAGACTTGTGGAAGAAGGATTATACTAATTGTGGAGGTCCCAAGGCAACAGAAGAAATAACAGTAGGTGGATGTTTGGAGAGGTGGATTTCCATTTGACATTAGGGAAAAACTTCCTACTGATTATCACTATCCAGGAATGGAGAAGGCTGCTTTTGGAAGCAATGGGTTCTTCATTAAGCATGGGCTGGTTGGCCACTCGTTGGGGTGTTATAAAAGGGATTCCTTTTTGAGTTTTAATTAGCCTGCATAATATTCAAAGTCCCTAGTATAAAATTTGCAAAGCTTTTTACATATATTATCTCACTTGATCTTCCCAGCAATACTGGGAGGTAGGTGCCGTTATTATCTCCATTTTACAGATCAGTCTTCCAACTCTGAGATTCTTTTAATATGGGACTGGAGACAGATTATGGAGGTTGTCTGAAGCCCCACCCCCACCCCAACACTAGATAGTCTGTTCACTAAATACTTGGGCATCAGACACTGATTTTTTTTGACCATAACAACCCAAGAAACAGACAAAAACACAAAGTGGCCCCAAGACTTGTGTGGTCCCATTCTGCTTCTAATACCAATAGTGGGAGAGTGATAGTGAATGGGACAGAGGATACTAAGAATCTCAGAGTTCTTAAACAGTATACAAATAAACCTTACTTGATAAGAAAGAATTTGGGCTTCAGTGACCTAATTACCAGAGTAATAGCTGACAGGGTGGACTTCAGATTTTGACCTCAAAACATGAATAATTTCATAGAAAATACTGGTGGAAAATAGTACTTGTCACTTGGCAAGTCAAAAATGTCCAAAAGTATCTTGTTCAAACACTCAGGCCAGGGTAGAGATGACCCTCTGACATTTCAACAGCAAAGGTGAGTGGGTTTTTCCCCCCTCTCTTCTTTCCCAAAGTATGTTGCAAATGACTGAAAGCAAGGGTGATGCAGCACGTGTCCTGGTACAACCAGCTCATTCCCCTGAGCATTTCTCTGGCGGGCTGTGTGGAAAATGTCAAAGTGCTCCCTTGGTTAGATTCCAGATGAAAGAATCTCCCATTTTACAGCTGCGTAAGGCCTACATGGAGTTTGATTTGAAGGGAATGGAAAGGTCATATAGGATTGGGACAAGTCATTGGAAGGAACCAATAATGGTATATAGTAACATTATATGAAAGATGAAATTGTTGTGTGAGTAATCAAAATGCAGAGATGAGAGAAAAGAACTTGGCATTTTCCATGATTAACTTTCTCATAGTAATAGTGTGTGAGGGCTCATAGCAACAGGAAGATGATCTGGAGTGAGGAGCAGTTTTGTGGTTTAAAACCATGGTTGCTGTTTTTAAATTTTCCCTCATTATATTTCTCCCATTCTCCCATTGCTGAGCCATGGGGAGTAGAAAGTGGATGGTAGAAATTGGTCATCTTCACTCACCTGCAGCATTATATAGCTGTTGCATGTGAAAAGAATTTTTCTATGTGATATGGAGGATACAGAACCCTGTGATAAAGGGTACCTTCCCTCATGGAGCTTAAATACATGAAAAGATTAGAAGAAATGGCGAGGGCCATCTCTAGTCATCCTGTCTATATCTTACCAGATGCAGATGGTTCTGAAGGAGAAAGTGAGGCTGGTGAGTTTGTATAGCTCTTCCTCACTTAAATCCCATTCATTTGCATGTCATGGCATCATCTCCCTGATGTCATGGTTCTCTTTGAGAATGCAGGACAGACAACAACAAGAAGAAATGCCAGCTGGCCATAAAAGAGTTGTCCAATGAGTACCAAATGAGGCATGCAGGCAGGAAGTGCTATGAGTTCAGAGTGGGGAGGATTCGCTAGGAGCTAGTGCATTTGGGAAAGGCTTCATGTAGGAGGTGAGACTTGGTCTAGGCCTTGAAGAGTGCCGTCAGTAAAATTGTGGGGTCCAGAAAGTTTAAGGACTCTTGATCTAATCCAAATCTCTTGTTTTGTAGAGGAGGAAAATGAATCCAAGACAGTTAAGTGATTTTCCCAAGGCCATACCAGTAGTAAGTAATAAAAGTCATGATTTGAACCCTGAAACCCTTATGGCAAATCTAGTATTTTTTCAATAACCCTGCTCTGCCTTTAGTCCAGAAAAGAATTTATGTTTTCTTTGGTGTGACTTTTTATTTTTACTTTTTGCAGCACATTTAATTTCCACGTTGTCTTGGTCTTTGGTTAATATTAAATAAAACTCATTGGCATGCCTTTGATTTTTACCAGTATTTCATGGGGGGTAAAGTATCTTGAACTGATCTGTACTGGGGTGGCAAAGGAAAGTAATCCAAGGGATAAAAGTTTATTGTGAATAGCTTACTAAGTGTTTAATTTACATATGGTTCAAGAAGGCAAGACCTCATTTAACTCAGGCTGTATAGCTGCCTGTTCAGACCTGGAAAGATTCTGTGCCTAGAGATTGTTGTTTGCTGTGGAGTGGAAAACTCAACACTCCTGGAGGTCCTGTTTAACTTAGAGTCCTGAAGGCCATGTCCAGAGCAGGGAAGCAAATGGTCCCAGTTTGGTGTTGGCAATCTGAAAGCAGTAGTCACCAGCAGTTCAGAGACTGGACTACTACTGGAAGCTCATTACCCCCAGAGACCTTTCCTTAAGTATGTGTTTAAATAGATCTGGGTACTTAAGCTCATTGGCAGGTTGGGCATCTTGCTTAAAGGCCTGACCCTGCAAAAGTATACAAAGAGAGAGTTACTTCAGAGGTACCTGAAGACAGCAGACCTTGGTAAATGGAGATTTCCTTAAACAGCCCACCCTCCTACCTTCCCTCCCTTGCCCCTCCCTTTCTTTCTTTTCTCTCTTTCCTTCCCTCCCTCCCACTCCCTATAATGAACTAACTAAACTTAGGAAATGAAAACTATACACTTACATATGACCTACTTAGAAAATGGTATCATATATAATATATATGTGTATATACACACACACATACGCATACATACATATAGTACACATATAACAATATATATACACATATATATGTGCATGTATGTATGTATATCTATATCTATATCCATATCTATAATTAGACTTAGCAATGGTGCAATGAATTATACCTGCCACCCGCATATATTCCCCCATTTGTCCTCAGAGTCATTCCTTCTAGCTACACTGAAATCACAGGATTTGCCACTGAGAATTGTGAGCCAGAAACAGAAACTAAAAATTAATAGAAAGACCTTTGTCCATCAGGCAAACCCACCCCAGCATAAAGAAAGGCCTCCTTGCAAAACAAGCAACCTGTATTTGGGTCCAGCCCAGGCCAGTCCCTGTCGGCTGCCCTCCCCTTCTTTGCTGACATTTCTTCACTCTGGAACATGTAGACCCCATCTTCCCAGAGCTCTGCCCCTCCACTCTGGTTCTCTGTAAATTGGCTAGATCTAGGGCTCAAAAGTCATAGGCCAAGAGACATAGAGGAGGTCAGAATGAGGTGCCCTCCTAAGTATTCTCCATTCCTGCTGCCTTCTGTGGGGTTGGTGGCCCCTGATGGTGTATCTGTCCTTGTCACTCCCCACACAATATTTAAAGGACAAGAAGAGGAAGCAGCAGTTGGAGGTGAATTTCACTATCAACAGGATGGGTCCTATGTGAAGATGGGTGAGGTGGTCTCCTAAATGGCATGATTGGAAGGGCCTAGGTTCGAGTTATCATGTTCATTTGGTCAGTTAGTCAACAAGCATTGATTGGGCATATAATACACACCAAGCATTGTGCTAAGGACTGGGGGTACAAAGAAAGAAATCAGGGACCCTGCCTTTGCAGGGGGGGGGTCATATTCTGATGAGGGAATTGACACATGATATATAACATGTAAATGGCCTCTGGGAGTCATTAATTTGACAGTTAGAGATTAATTCCTTTGGAATAAAACTGTAAAAATGTAAATACCCAGCAGACTCCAAGACTCCAAAAGTCATCAGTCACTAACAAGTTAATGTGAATTTGCTATCTAAAGGCTTTTCTCAGGGGGCTGGGCAATGTTAGAGCCATGGGAGCTTGTCAAGGTTTCTCAGAAAGGCTGTGGAGGGGAAGGGACAGGAAGGGAAACAACTGAATGTCATTCAATTCAAACCTTTGCCCCTGGCTAATTTTGGCGCTGGGTGAGGGACAATGAGCAGAAACCAAGCCTAGCAGCTACACTGGGGATGAAGATAAGGATGTCCCTACATCGGGAGATATTGTGCTTTCTCTCCTTGGAAGATGGAGCCTTCTAGGATTGATTTACCAACATATGTAGATGGGGTAACTGCTGACTTTATCAAAACTAATTTGAGTTTTTCTGACTTATTGTCCACAAACACAGACACGTCAATTAGGCCCTGACCACATTCCCATCTTTCCTTTACCCTCTTTTGCCTTTTTTACCTTGTGTGGTTTAATGAAAGAACACCACACCAGGAGTCAGGGCACTGATGTTTAAATCTTAGTTCCCATCCTCTCTCACTGTGTGATTCTTGAGCAAACTACATCTTTGTCCACATCTTTGAGACTCAGTTTTCCCGTCTGCAAGACAGGGATAATAACTTTCGAACATCCAAGCTCAAGGGTTACAGAGAAGAAAACACTTTGAAAATCCTGAAATGCTCCAAAAATGTGAGTTGCTCTGATTGTCAGGTACTGTTAAAATTCATCTCAAGTTGCACATGCTCTGGGAAGCCTTCCCTGATGGGTCCAGCCCACGTTGATCTCTGGATTCCTATAATCCTGAGGATCTGGGCTACTCATCTTTTCTTGTGTGTTAACCCCAACTAGACTATAAATATCTTGAAGACGAACATGCCTTGTTTCATGCTTCTTTATATCCTTCTCGGCATGTTAGGGTGGATGAGCATGGCAGATTTTTTTGGGAGATAACAGATGAGCATCACCCAGGATGGGTAGGCATCGAGAGATTGTAATTTGTGGTATCAGAAGAATTCTCTCATGGATAGGATCACAGCTCCACTGGGAAATTGGCAGTATCACCCTCAGTATTCTTGATAGTACCTTGATTGGTAAATGCTTGTTGATCATTAATTGTTTCTGATAGCCAAGCATCCTGCTTGAGACCTCTATTTTACAATCAGATTAACTGAGTCCCAGACTAGTGAAGTGACCAGATCAACAGTTATACAGCTACTCTGACTTTAGTACCCTAGATATTACAAGTCTTCCCTGATCTACTGGGTGAGTTTTTTTGGGTGAGGATAAAAGGAGAGGCCCTTTTGGTGTGAACCAGTTGGAATCTCTGTCTTAAGGCCTTTGAACCTGTTTGGTCTCTCCCTACCCATCTGTAGTCAGCTATAGTTCTCCTCACTTCAAAAGCTGCACAGGGGAGATCTCTGTTTAAGTAAGAACCAGAGAGGACCAAAATCTTTGTGTGTGCTTATCAAATTCCAGCTCTTTCCCTGTGTCTCTCTTCTCTCTCTCTCTCTCTCTCTCTCTCTCTCTCTCTCTCTCTCTCTCAACCCCATTTAATAACATTTAAGCAAAAAGTTGGATCTTGCTTCTTTTTGCGAGCGAAAAGCCCACTGCCCATTCTCTGATTATTCCAGGACAGGGCTGAATGGTTCTGTAAGGCTGGAAGGAAATTCTTCATCATCCATTAGTTCAAACATTTCCAGCATCCTTTGTCTTCTGTATCTCACCTGTCTCCATTTTTCTCTTATATAGAAAAGTAGCCTTAGATTATTGCTTCTTGGTGACTTGGTGGTCCCTGCCCTCTGTCCATCAAATCATAGGACCATAAGATTTAGAGCTGAAAGATCCCTTAGAGGTCATCTAGTATACTCCCTTCATTTACAAATGGGGAAACTGAGGCTCAGAGCCATTAAGTGACTCTCCTAAAGTCATGTAGCTAATAAGAGGTAGAGCTGGAATTCAACCTACATATCTCTGAAAGCAGCGTCCAAACCTGAGGGAGGAATTCCATGAGAAGTTCAGCAAATCTTATTTAATTTAATATACTTGAATAAAAATTATGGAGCATAAATTCATGGTTTGAAAAACAGTCCTGTTTTTTTGTTCTTTTCTGTATGATCAAATGTTTATATTTATTGGTGATTCTAAGTTCATAGTAATATGTGTATATATATATATATGCACACATATATATGTATGTGTGCATATTTAAAAATTCAGTGAGTGGCATGGAAAACTCAAAGAGGAATGAACCTAGTTAGGTGACAACTTGATGTGCACATTTTCTGGAGGAATAACTCAGATCTCCCTTCCTTCTCTCCTCCCTCCTTTTCCCTTTTCTACCTCTGATACACAGTGAAGATCAAGGCAGCAGCTCTCATAGCTGTCATACCATTTCCTGAGGTGACAGCTGCCATCCAGGAGAGACAGAAGGCATCTCCCAACAGCCATTGGAGGAGGTGGTAGGAATGGTGAGGGCTGGGTAGGGCAGAAAGCAGAGACAGCAGAGAGGGAAATTTGCCTCCTGAGCCTAATAACTTCTTAGATGCCAAGTGGAGAAGCCACCAAATCCTCAAATTTTATTGCTTCTTTGAATGAGGTCACATGCTCAGCTTGAAGGGTTGTTAGTGGAGTATACTTGCCCACTGACTGAAACTTGGGGAAAGGTGCAGTTAGTATTTCAGTGAAGAGGTGAATGAAATATCCAGATGTGTACTGATAATAAAAATCGTCATCATAGCAACAAACACTTAGATAGTACTTAAAGACTAACATATTTTTTGCATATATTATTTCATTTGTCCCCATAAGGAACCCGGGAGGTAGATGCTAGTATTTTCTCCATTTTATAGATGAGGAAACTGAGACTGAAAGAGATTGCCCAGGATTACACGACTAGTAAATGTCTGAGACTGGATTTGAACTCGGGTCTTCCTGACTTCAGGTCCAACCTTCTGTCCACTGAAGTTTGTCAAAAATGTTCCAGGGCTCAAGATTTTTCCATGAGTCTCCCTTGAGAATAAGCTCCAGATATGGCAGTGGGAGGATTATTCACAGTCCTTTTGCAAGAGGGAGTGCATGAAAATCTTTAGGAGGAGAAGCCTCTTGCAGACATGTAGGCAGGGGAAAGGTGTGCACCCCCCAAAATGGGAGCCAGAGTGAAATGTTGCCATTTGCTCACATAGGGAGGCTCCAGGCTGGGGTGCTAGGCGAGTAAATTGATTTTTCAGCCTGCAGCATTTCTAAAGATAGGAACGGATAGCTCCCCATTGGCATGGGGTCTAATAGACCATCTGTGAATCACAGACCTTCCATGAAACATTTATTCTGCCGCCCGCAGGAGTGCTGGGCATACTGGCCTGGGTGCCGGGAGGGGAGGCTAATGCAATAAATGTGAGTCAGCTTGGCTGTCTAACAACCCAGCTTCCCAATCACAGGCAGCATCAGAAAGGAGGGAGGGGGGTTCTGGCTGCTTTTGCTCTAATGACTGCAGATTCCTTTAATTTATGCAGCTCGCATGACAGCAAGGAGCAGAGGAGCCTGGGGAAAATGCCTTCTCGGGGTGATCTGACTCTGAGCCCCCAAATCCCTCCCTCTTAAGGCAATGGATTGCTTGGATTATAAGCACTGGGCATCTCTCCATGTTTACTCTCATTTCAGGGTTGTTCTCTTGGGATTTCCCGAACATTACCTGGCTTTTTTCCCCCTTTAGCACTTAGCTCAGAATAGTCCCTATCCCAAGGTTTTATGCAGAGCAGGCTCAGTAAATACTTGTTGATTCCTTAATGAGTGAATTGATTATTGTGCCTTCCAACCTTTTCTTTAGAAATTGGCATCTGTGAATAATTTGGGGTTTTCTTGACAGCTCTGCTGTCCCTTATCACACCAGTCACCCTCCTGGGTCAGGGGGCAGGTTGTCACCTAAGAACAATGGGCCAATTTGGCAAGAAGAAATTTAACAGATACAAATGCCAAGACCCTCATTTGGAGATTTTTTTTTTAGAGGCAGTTAGGTGACATGGTGGATAGAAGACTGGGCTTTGAGTTAAGACGACTTGAGTTCAAATCTCAACTTGGACACTGTCTGATTGAGTGACTGCCAAAGTTACTTAACCTCTGTTTGCCTCATCTGTAAAATGGGGATAATCATAGCACTTAGCTCTCAGGGTTGTTGTGAGAATAAAGTGAGATAATATTCATCAAGTGCTTAGCATAGTGCCTGGCACTTTAGTAGGCTTTTTAATAAATGTTTGTTGCCTTTTTCCCTTGAAAAAAATCAGTAGCAGGATGGAGGATGGAGAGACAGACAGCAATGGCTGAGAAAAAGATCTGGGGATTTTACTGGACTAGATGTTCACTATGAATGTCAACACTGTGACATGGTAGCCAAAAAAAAAAGAGAGAAGTAATTCAATCTTTGGCCTCCTGGGGAGGCTTAGCATCCCGGAATAAAGGGGTGGTAGCCCCCGGTATAAGGGGGTACCGGACTCTAGTCAGACCATGTCTGGAGTGTATTGGTCAATTCTAGCATCACAATTTAGGGAAGTCATTGACAAGCACCAAAACACGTCCAGAGAAGGGCAGTTGGGATAGTGTGGACAGTTGGAGACTATTTGGAGGCTCAGGGAAAGACCTGGAGAGATTGAATTGGGACAAGAAAAAACAGTCCAAGTAAAGGATCAGGGATGTGGAAGAGCAGTCATGAAATATATGGTGGCCTGTTATGTAGCGGATGATAAAGATGCATTCTGATTGACCCCAGAGGGCAAAACCAGGAGTGTGTTGTAAGGAGTCTTCAGAGAGGCAGATTTGTGGTCATTGTTGACAATTGGAGTAATAAGACAGTAGACAGGGCTTTCTCCTGCTGTTAATTGTAGCTTCTTTCTCTTAAGACATATTCAAATAAAGGTTATATGATTCCTTGCCTAATATATTGTTGAGAGGATTCTTGTTCAAATTCTGATTGGTTTATTATCATTTAGGCATTTTTCAGTTGCATCTGACTCCTCATGACCTTGTTTGAGGTTTTCTTAGCAGAGATACTGGAGTGGTTTGCCGTTTCCTTTTCCAGCTCAATTTGCAGATGAGGAAACTGAGGCAAACAGAGTTAAGTGACTTGCCCAGGGTCACATAGCTAGTAAGTGTCTGAGGCTGGAGATGAATGCAAGTCTTCTTGACTCTAGCTCTAGGGCTCTATCTCCTGCCACCCAGTAGCTCTCTGATTGGATTAGATAACCATTAAAGTGCTTTCTACCCGAGATAATTAATTTTTCCATGTTTGGGTAAGAGTTCTCCCTTCTGCATCTAGACTAAGGTGCACCAGGGCTATCAAATCTAATGTGATCCATCAAGGGTATAGGTGGTACAGAAGGTGGAATTCTGTTGCTCTTGGCAACACCTTTTTATCTGAGTAGATCAAAGACATTCAACTGAGCAGCCTCTCATGAAATACAAATGATGAAATGCATTCTAGACCTTGAAGTTAACTTGGAAGAATTCATCCTATGGAAAAGGAAAGGGATTTCGAATAATTGTGGTATCTCTATGACATTCCCAGTAGGCATAATTCAACAGTGCTGAGTAATACAAAATGGTATAGTGTGTTAGAAGGTGCTTGTTTATATCTGCAGCCTTAAACAAAACAAAACAAACGATGATTTCACTGGTAGAGGTAAGTATTCCTTGTGCCACTGGCAAGAAACAACCTCTCCACACCATGGGAAATGGTTTTGTGAGTTGTAGCAACTTGTTGGTATGCTGGTCACCTCAGACTATTTCATACGCAAAGTCCTGCTGACTTGGAAGTACCTGTCAGAGCTCATGTTCTTCTGGAAAAGTTATCAGAATAGTCAGGCCTGCCTTTGTGCAGAACCCAGAGTACTTACAGCTGTATACATTTGGAAATTGTGTAGCCTAGGCATTCGTGATAAAGTAAACAGAGGCTTAGAGTGGAATGAGGACTGAGGATATCTCTTGGACAGTAGAACTGGGAAATTCAAGTCTTCATTATCATGATTTCAACCATTTAATCATCTCTGTGGAAAGAAAACAACCAGAAAGAGCGCTGGATTTGGATTCAGAGGGCCCAGGTTCAAATTCCTGCTTTTCTGCTTCTTACCCATGTGATCATGGGCAAGTAACTTCCTCTTACTGGTCTTCAGGCTGTAAAAGAATGTAACATCTCTAAGATACTTTCCAGCTATAAATGCTCCAGTCCTGAGTTTATTGGGTGTCCAATAAACATGCAGGTTCCATAAGGGATACATAGCAAGCATAAGACAATATCCTCATCTTCAAGGTGTTGATGATAATCTAATTGGGGAAATAAGACCAAACGCACTTTAGAAAATGATTAAGGAATAAGAGAGGTGCTTCATGGCAGCATCTCAGATACCATGTGATCCAATCCATTGCCTAAAAAAGGTCCCACGACAGTATATCCAACTAATTGTCATCTATTCTCTGCCCGAAGACCTCAAGCAGTTGATATACACTCAGAGTTCAGATAAGGAAGCCATTACTGTGGCTTGGAATCACCAGGAAAAGTCTAATGGAGTAGGCATTCCTTGAGCTGGGCTTCAAAGGAAGGAGAGACTTGGGGTTTAGGGGCCAGAAAGGAGAAATCGCTTGATCGGCTCAAGCCGCTAGCAGCATGATTCAATTAGCCTTTCTCCAGAACTCTTAACTTCCTTTGCTGCTCCTTGAAAGAACACAAAAGCCCAGATGGTGTATAGAAAAACTAGAATATCTTGAATTTATTTATGTAGTGTTTGAAGGTTTACAAAGTGCTTTTATAAACATGTTTTTTAAAAAAAGATCTGCTACCTTCAGCCTTTTAAAAGCAGAATAGAATGGAAAATCCTTGAGTGCTGGGACTGTTTCATTTTTTCAGGGGGAGGGGTATTCCCATTACCTAGCACAATGCCTTGCAGGTAGAAGATAATACATATTTATTGAATTGAATTGAATAGTTGTACTCTTGGTCTTGGGTGCGCATCTTTATTTCCTTGTTTTTAGTGAGGACTTAGGAAAGACTGATTCTTGTATCAAGTTCACAGCTCATAGTCAGTCAACTAGTATGTATTAAACACCTACTATGTGCTGAACACCGAGAATAAAAAAAAAGAAAAATATAATCCTTGGTCTGAAGGAGCTCACAGTCCAATGTGGGAGACAACTTAGAGATGATTAATATACAGACAAGCTATAGACAGGACAAATTGAGGGCAATCTCAAAGGGAAGGCAATAAGATTAAGG
Source organism: Notamacropus eugenii (assembly GCF_028372415.1). Classification (NCBI taxonomy): domain Eukaryota; kingdom Metazoa; phylum Chordata; class Mammalia; order Diprotodontia; family Macropodidae; genus Notamacropus; species Notamacropus eugenii. The sequence continues at coordinate 232,539,852 of NC_092872.1, forward strand.
AGGACTGGGAAAGGCTTCTTTTAAGGGGGGAATTTAGCGGAGACTCAAAGGAAGCCAAGAAATCCAGGAATGAGGAGAGAGGGAATTCCAGGCAAGGGGGACAGCAATTTGAAGTCAGGAAGGGGATGGAGTGTTTTGTGGTAAGGAACCATCTGGACAGTGTCACTGGATTGCAGAACACATAGAGGAATGTAAGGTTAAAGAAGACTGGAAAGGTGGGAAGGTACCAGGTCATGAAGAGTTTCGAAAGCCGAACAGATTTTATATTTGACCCAGGAGGTAATAGGGAACCATTGCAATTTATTGAATAAGAGCATGATACATCCATAGGCAGGAATATTGAGTCTGCAGTTTGTGTCTGGAAATTTCTATCAGGATTGAGTGCATACAAAGCCATGCTTTGGGACAACAGTGTTGTCTCCTTATTCCAAACTGGCTTGAAATGAGGGCACTTGTCTAGAATTACAGTATTACAGAGAAGAAAAAACATTCTAATCTCTCCTTCTACACTCATTATAACCTTGAGCAAGTGGCTTAACCTCCCCAGGCCTCAGTTTTTCATCTGTAAAATGAGAGGGTTGGTTTATATGGCCTCAAGTCCTTTCCAGCTCTAAATCTCTGATCCTATGATCCCAAAAGTAGGAAGCCAATTGGAGGACATCTATGCTGCAGAGCTGGATAGGAGAGAGAGCATCCTGGTTTGACATCTGGATTTTATGACACAGATTTCTCTAGATGGGGGAATGGTGTGGAGAGGTCTTTGAGAAGAGAAACCCTTTGAAAGCCAAGCCCAGCCCAGGAGACTTTGGGGTCTGCGGGCTTGGAGGGGACCTCTTTATGGTTCTAAAGAGTCTTCTCAGTACATCGTTGTATTCAGACACCTCTTTGTCCCCTCGGTGCATATCTTGTTATGTCTGGTTTTATTCTCTTGCCTCAGTTTAATTTTGGTTTCATCAGCTTGGAATTTTGAGATCAGAGGATATGGAATATTTCTGGAAACAGGAGCAGCCCCGTTTCTGGAAGGTCCTGGTTTCAAAGGAAAAGCCTTGCAAGTGCTCTCATTTCCCCCTTTTGTTGTGATGAATAATTAGTCTAACAGTCCTTAACTGGATCCTGGGCTCAGGACACTCTGAGTGAAGGCCCTGAATGCCTGAAGACTTTTCCCTGTCCATCCTCTTTGAAATCTGGTCTCGGACCAGGGGGCTCTGAGTGCTTTTGCCATGTCCAGGAGGGCTGGTACTTCCTGAGGCAACAGCCAGTGAATGAGCCTGGGTAACTGAAGAGGTAAAGGGAAAACAGGATGAATTATGGAGCGAATGATCAGTCTCCCATCTGAGAAGGAAGCACTCCAAGGAGACTGTCAGAAGGAAAGTTGGGGTTTTCAAAGAGAAAGCGTAATTACCCTCACAAGAGCAAAGCTGTTAAATTCTCCCAAGATGAATTTGTGGTAACCTTTTGCTTTTCAGTTGAGTTATAATTGTTTTTTCCCAAGAGAAGAGGCAAAAAGAAGAAACATGGTCTTTAAAAGAAATCTTCTTCTCTTGCCTCTGAATGAGTTCACAGTCACAGAGTTCCATTCCATTCCATTCAGTTCAAGAGAACAGTTTCCATGGGGAGAACAGATCGATGGAAAGGCTGTTCCTTCCCTTCATCGGAGAGGTGGAGGATTATGGACTTGGTTGGTATTTGCTGTCAGATTCCATCTCAGCTCAGATGCTTTCTTTTATACAAAAGCCAGGATGGAGGAATGGGTACAATGAAGGGGAAATGATTGATAACAATAAAAGATAATAATGAAATTTAAAATCAGTTCAGTGGATAATAATGCCTACTATGTGCAAAGCATCCAAATGATGAAAAGGGATTTAGGGATCATCTAATACTTAACCCTTTTAGTGTCATTGATCCCTTTGGCTATCAAGTTAGCCAATAAACATTTTTTGAGTACCTATTATGTGCCATGTGCTGTTTTATGTTCTAGGGATACAAAGAAAGGCAAAAAGACAGTCCCTGCCCTGAAGGAACTCGCAGTTTAATGTGGGGAGAGAGACAACGTGGAAACAACTTCGTACAAATAAGATATAAATGGGATAATTGGAGATAATCAGTAGAAAGAACTATTAGCTACTAGCATTAAGGGAGATCAGGAAAGATGAAACTTGGACCCCTTTTCAGAGTCATGTTTTTAAATGCATTAAATACAGAAGACTATGAAGGTAACTAATTAAACTGAAATATAGTTATCAAAATACGAAAAAAAAGTCCTCAGAGCCTAATTTAAAGACTCCTGATGTTATTTTATGTATGAAGAAATCGAGGCCTTAAGAGCATGCCTGTAGTAAGTAGGGGAGCTAGGATTTGAACCCCGGTGTGGACTTGAAGCCTAGTGCTTTTTTTTTATTGCAGGAGAGGGTGGGAGAAGAGACTGAGGGCAAGTATTTGCTGACAAACTCCAGGGCCTTCCACAGCCCATGAACAGGACTCCTGCCAGCGCCTGCCAGGCTTCCAGCCCCCTTTTTGCAGAGTCACACAGCCAGACTACAATGTTTATTTAGCCTTTTTTTGAAGGTGATTGCATAGTTAAAGGAAGCAGTAAGCCAGAGTTCTGTCTTTATTCACCAAAGTGGTAAAGCAGGAGGCCCTGGCTTCCTACCCAGAGCTTTGGGTGGGGCTGACCTAATCAGTCAGCGCCTGGAAAGCCAGCACCTCTCGCTAGGGCCCACAAAAACCACAATTCATCCTCCTAACATGGAATGAGAATTGTTCTTATTTTGTATGCAGGGAAACTGAGACCACAAGAATTGAAATAAGTTATCTAAGGTTGGGCTGATTACTTTATATTTATTAAGCCAGACAAGGCATCAGTGAATTCAGGGTTCAAATCTCTGCCCTGAAACTTATTATCTGTGTGATCATGGGTAAATGCTTAAGCTCCATGAACCTCTATTTCCTCATCTGTGGAAAGGGCCACAGTGCCTGGCTCATGAACAGGCATGAAGATCCAGGGCGTTGAATTCAGTAGAAATTACTTTTAAGTGTATCCTCTGACACATACTGTCCCTAGGCAAGTCACTTTACCTCTGAGTACCCAAGGCAATTCTGTAAAACTGTACATGACAGACAAGAGTCAATCTGCTTGGGTAGAGGGTTTTCCCTTCCTGGGAGTTCTCTTCCCCAATGAAACCACAATTCCTATTTTAAAAAAAGTACCTCCCAGTATTATGAGGCTTAGATGAGGTATTGGTAAACTTGAAAGCACTAGACAGATTCAGAGATGAGGAGAGTGTGTTTTAGACATGGGAGATGATGGCCTTTGATGATAGGAGTCATGTGAAATCATTAGATTGTGAGTTCCTTGAAGGCAGGGGCTGTTTTTTGCCTCTTTTTTATATTCCCAGTGCTTAGCACAGTCCCTGGCACATAGTAGGTGTTTAATAAATGTTTATTGATTATCTGTTGGAATCATATTGGAAAGTTAAGTTGGAGCTATATTAGTTGGGGCCTTAAATGTCAAGACAATGAGTGTGTGTTTTATCCTATTGGCAATGATGTTATGGATAGAGAACTGGCCTTGGGGACAGAAAACTGGGGCTTACATTCTGCCTCTGACACATACTGTCCTTGAGGACAAGGGTCACATCTTACTTATCATTGTGTTTCCTCCATTACCCTGCTTGGTGATTTGCATATATAATAAGAGGTTAATGAATGATTATGAATGAATGACTTTTTTTAAAAAAGGGGATGATGAAAGATAATATGTAATAAAATGTGAAAGTTTGTGATGTAGACAATAAATCCTATAGGAGGTCAGGGAGATGGAGATCCAGTGTGGGCTAAGATGGTTAGAGAAGACTGCCTAAAGGAAGAAAGTCTTGAAAAATACATGTGATTTATAAAGAGAGAGAGAATATGGGAAGTATAGCTTGGATAAAGGTGCAGAGGTGAGTGACTTAATTAATCTCACCAGCCTCAGCTACCCTCTTGGAAATGAAGACAATGATGCTACATGGAGGCATGCTTTTAGTCTACGTGATTGATGAGGTGCGTCCTGGATAATAATATCTAAACCTTGTACAAAGCATCTTCCAGGCATTATCTTTTTTATTTTTCCCCAAAGTCCTGAGAAATGAGGCAGATGAAGCATCACTTGTTCTATTTTACCAATGGGGAAACTGAGGCTCAGGGTCATTAAGGGTAATGGAAATGTAAAGCCACTTGGAGATAAAGATATTTCTTATTAAGTCAAAGTAAAACCGTTAAGTTACAACTGGAGCTGGAGTTAGGAGGCCTGGATTTTATTCCTTCCTTTGCTGCGTATTCCCTGTGTGACCTTGGGTAACTTTTGTTTCTTCATCTGTGAAATGAAGGAGGTCAGCTAGGTGACCCTGCAGGTCCTTTCCAGCTTCAAGTCTATGATCCTTTGGCTCTGGGTTCAGTGTCCTTCCAATAATACTCTACTGCCTTTCAAAGTGTCCTCAGCAATGGAATCATTGTCATATCCCAAACCTGAACTGCATATTTGGAGGTGGAAAAAAATTGTCTCTTGCCCCACAGGACATCAGGACTTAACTAGGCCAAACCTGACCTTCCTCCACGTAGAGGACTCTCTGCTGCTTCCCCTGAGGCCTCTGATGACTGAGAGGTCCTGTGGAATGCTATGCCTGCCTTGGGCAGTGAGATATCCCTTTTTGAGGAGGTAACTTCGAGATGGGGGTTTGCCTGTAAATCTCTGGCCTTGATATCCTGGCACACACACACACACACACACACACACACACACACACGTGCATGAGCACACGTATCTTGGGAAGGGGCTAAGAAGACAGCATTGAGGTAGGGAACATGGCTCTGAAATAACAGGCAGGATGAGTCACTTGGAGTCTGCTTCAGTGAAGAAAAAACTGCAGCCTGGTTTTGGGTAGCAAGGCTCTGTTATTGGAGGCCATGGAGGGTATCCTCTGTGTACTTCTGGCAAGGATGCAGGGCTAGCCATCGGGTGCACAGAAAGTCCATAGAGGAAGTATAGCACCACAAGGCCAGCTTTCTCTCCCTCCCTTATGTGTTTTATTATGATTAATTTTTTTAAAAAAAGGAATGCAATTATTAGTGGCACTGTCTAAAGTAGAGAGGGAGAAGGAGCCTTAGGCAAGAGAACAAGCAGATCTCTATCACTCAAAGGGAGAACAGTCAAATGAGAAGCAGGTTGATAGAGTGGAAATGATAATAGCCCAAACTGACATAGGTTTCCTAAGCACCTGGCATTCATTATCTCCTTTGACCCTCTGAGATATTATTAGCTCCTCCCCACCTTTTACAGATGAGGAGACTGAGGCTTTGAAAATTTAAGTGGCTTGTTCAGAGTCCATAGTTGCTAGGTGGCATTGGCCCCCAGGTCCTCTTGACTTCAAGGTCACAGGGTTATCTATCCCCCCCCACTTCTCTAAAGTTATTTGGCAAGGCCTCTCTGTGCCCCAGGCAATTCTTTAAAGCTAAGTTTTGGAGCAGGTGATGATTTGCAAGAACTGGGGGTTTTTCTTGTCAGGTGTTTCCTATAGCATTGAGATCACAGGATTGTGTGGAAAAGGAAAAAAAAAGCAGTTTCTTTGTAGACCATATTCACATATCTCTTTTGAGCTCACAACCCTGTGAAGTGTTTCACTTATTTTCATCCCCATTCTACAGATGAGAAAGCTGAGGCTGAGGGAGGCTGTTAAATCAATAAGCATTTCTGAAGGACCCGGTATGGTGCTGAGCACTGGAGGTACACATACAGGCAAAAAGAAGGACAGCCCCGCCTTCTGGGAGTTGACATGCTAAGACAACCCACAATGGAGAAGGATGGGACGGTGGTAAAGTGTGGAGAATAAAGGCTGGCTGGTCTGGGTCCTTCTTGAGAATGGGGGCTTTGGGAGGACCTCCCCAATGGGAAAAGGTGGCAGCAGGGGTAAAGCTTTTGAATCTGAGGTCCCTGGGCTCTTGTTCTTATGACCTCTATAACGTTGCCAAAGTCATTAGACTTCTGTGTATCTTGATTGCTTTATGGGTTAAGTGAGAAGCTTAGACTTAATGACCTAGAAGGGTCCTTTGCCTCTCAATTCATTGTGATTTGTTGAATGGATCTTCTTGTGTGATGGCCTTCCTCCCTCCTTCTTCCTGAGTCCAGATGCATCTTATGAAAACTTCTGTTCCCAATCTAGTTCCTTTATTTAACTAACAGTCACTGACTGATTAGGGTTTTCCCCCTCCTCAATCACTGTCACATTTCAGCCCATCTTAGTTGCCAAGAACAACAGCCCCCCAGCAAGACTATGGTAAAGTCTCCACCTGCCTTCTGTTTCTATGACAAGAAGCACAGTTACTTTACCAACCTCTGGGATCCCATGTTCTTTTCAGTCTCCAACAAACAAGCTTGTATTTCCCCCAAATGGTGGAATAAAGAAAAGGAAGGGCTTAGATCTCTGAATAAGTCCAGTGGCTAACAGTTAAATAAACCACTGGATTTGATAGGAATCTTCATGTGGGCATGATTCACTGACCCAGTGTAGACATTCAGTTATGTGTTAAGCCATATATATATAACCATGCTATTACACCATCTGTTAAATAAACCAATCAATGGTTGGACAATACCAGTGTCAATACATACCCATAATGCCCTGATAATTCATTCATCGTGCTAGAAGATTTATCCTAAATCCTCTCCATACCTACAAATGCTGCAAGGTCACATACTTGACCTTTATTTAATTGACCATGTCCTAGGAATAATAGACCCGGAATGAGAATCAGAGAATTATAGAGATTGAAGGGACACCAGAAATCACCTAAGAATACAAGTTCTTCATTGAGGATATTGAGTCTGAGAGATGAAGAGAGAGTCAACGTCTACATGACTAGGTCTTGGCAAATCCAGCCCTAGAATAGGGGTGTTCTAACCCAATGCTTTTGCTTCCATCATGGAGTCTCTCTCTACAGAGAGGTGAAGGATAAGAACGACTTTCTGTAGAACCTGGGTTGTTTTGTGGTTTCTTAGTCATTTTCGGTTGTGTCTGATTCTTTGTGACACCATTTGGGGTTTTGGTGAGCATCTATATTGTATTATTTGATAGGTCCTAGAGGGTCCCAAAATATCTCTTCCAATGGACTGTCAAATTCTTAATCTTTTGAGCCCCAGATCAGATGCCAACTCTTCTGAAATGTTAAATATTTTTCATAGCCTCCATATTGTGCCTCCCTACTTTTGCACATACTTATTAGATGCTTCCTCCCTCCCTCCTCTTTGAATCCTTGCCTCCCTTCAAGGTCTAATTTAACCTGATGTCTTTCCTAGTTCTTGCTTTCCCTAAAAGCAGCCAGGTAGTATAGTGGATGGAGCATTGAACCTGATGTCAGGAAGATATTAGACCAAATCAGACCCTTCACGCCTATGTGACCCTGGGCAAGTCACCTAAGCAATGTCTGCCTCAGTTTCCTCATCTGTAAAATGGGGATAATAATAGCCCTTACCTCCTAGAATTGTGAGAATCGAATGAGATAGTAATTGTAAAGCATTTAGCACATTGTAAATGCTTGATAAGTGTTTGTTTTCTTCCTTTCTCTTCCCTGAAATTACTTTATATATCTTTGTATTTATTTAGTATACATCTTAGTTCCTTAGAATATAAGCTGTTGAAGGCAGAAACCATATCTCTTTTTCTTTGTATTCTCAATGTGCAGCCTAGTTCCTGGCATATAGTAGTGGCTTAATCAAGGTTTGTTGAGTTGAATTAAATTGCGTCTCATCTCTTCTTCTCCTGAACTCTCAAAGCCTTCATAGCTCTCTTATGACACTTGTCACATTCTACTTTGGCTAGCTAAATGGATCCTTGTCTTATCTCTCCTACCAGATTCTAACTTCTTTGAGAGCAGGAATGGTGCCAGTGTCTGCCTTGATCCCTCCTGCACTCCACAATGGTGTTTTAGGACAGTGTCCTTCACACAAGAAACTCTTAAAACATCTTTGTTAAATGAATGCATGTAACTTCATTAAGAAATTATGTTTGGGCTAAGGAGTGTAGCACATTGACTTGATAAAATATTAGAAGGTGACTCATTTTTTCGAATTCTTTAGTAACTTGCTTCCCCTTTCAGAACAAAAATGAAACATAGTAGGGATCATCTTCCATCTTCAAACTTGATATGATAAGCAATGGGCGGTCAATGAAGGCTTTTGAGAGAGTGATACAACCAATGAGAATCTCAAAGAAGAATAAAATGTTTTGTCACATAGTGTAGAGCAGAGAGAAAATGAAGCCAAAGAGAACACCTAAATTTATTTCAAGTCAATCAGCTTTTCTTAGAAGCTTACTGTGTGCAAGGGACCATGTTAGGTGCTGGGCATACAAAGATGAAAATGAATCAGACTCTATCCTCAAGAGATTTACATTCTTTTGGGGGAAGGGAGGAAGAGGAAATTCAACATATAAATCCTTCTTCACGTGAGGAAGGATTGCTAGCAACGAGGGAGATCAGAAAAAGACTCATGAAGAAAGGAGGCAGTAGATGAGCTGAACCTCAAAGGACAAGGTTTCTGAGAAGCAGAGGTCATGAGGGATTGCATGCTAAGCTTGAAGGCCAACCTATGGAGTGTTGATAGGTGGGAGATGGAGGGTCATGTTCAGATAAAAGCTAGTAGTTGAGCTTGATTATTTTATATACATATACACACATACATATACACACACACATATATATATAGCTATAGATATGTATGTATATATATATATATATCCTGTCTGAAGGGAAGGACTGAACATGTAGGTTAGAGCTAGACTCTGGATGACCTGTAAGCCAGACTGAAGAATTTGGGGAATCTGAACTGATTTGGTGAAGTAGCTGGTAACAGTGGATGGACTCCTAAACCTGGAGTTTGAAAGATCTAAATTCAAATCTGGCCTTTGACAATTAAGTGGCTGTGTGATCCTGGGCAAGTCACTTAAATACTGTCTGCATTAGCTTCTTTATCAGTAAAAGGGGTTAATGATGATATCTGCCTTCCAGGGTACGATAAAATAATATCTACAGCCTTACATAAATTCTAGCTAATATATCCATTGGCAGATAGATGATAGAGTGGGATAGATCACTAGACTTGGAGTGAGGAAGACTTGAGCTCCAATCCCACTTCAAACACTTATTATCTTTGTGACTCTGGGCAAGTCATTTAACTTCTCTAGCAGTTTTCTCATCTGTGAAATGGGAATACTGGTAGCATCTACCTCAGAGAGATGTTGTGAAGATTTGAAGAGATAACAAAAAGTATTTTTATAATTCTTAAAGTGATATATGAATGCTGGGTATTATTAACTAGAAGCATGGTCTCACAGGTCCAAAGAACTTTCTGCTGAAAAGTTCCCCTCTTGTTTCCTTTGTAGAAACTACCCACTTGAATCCATCACCATTTGGTAATTTTGCCCTGGAAAACTTTTGAGTTTATAGTGAACCATTAGTATAGCTCTCCTCCCCCTAGCCACTATATGTCAATGTAACCTATTTTTTACTGGAACCCTATTGGATCTGGGGATAAAGGAAGCTACCAGACACATGGCTTTTTCCAGCAGGCAGATAAATAAGTTGCAATCTATCCTTCTAGAAGTCTTTATTGAGTGCCTCCTATAGGATTTACTCTATGATAGACATTATAAGAAGGATACAAGATCATCACAATTAATTTGAGTTTACTGGGATTCCTGTCAGCTGCTCTCTCCTGGCCTCCATCTTCCTCTGACCCTCCAAAGCTTATTCGAGTTGACTGACCAGAGTCCATGAATCTTCCCCTCTGGGGCCTGTCAGCACCCTCTGCATCCCAGCTTTTTCCCTTTTGAAAACACTAAGAATAATATCCTTACATCGATTTTTATTAGAGTCAATCACCTTCCATGTTTGGAACAGAGACCATATTCAGATTGCTTTTAGCTCTAATAATTATAAAGTCCACATCTATAAGAAGAATGAGAACCAATCAGTGAAAGCCTATGGATTAAGGGACCACAATGGACACATCACAAGTATCAAATTGTAACTTGTTGTGTAGACCATTCTGCCTATGTCTATATCTTTCTGTTGAAAGATGGCATCTAGAAACTAGGCCCGGTGATCCTGAGGATTAATAGTTCAGTCACTTTTGTGAAATGGTCGCCCTTAGAGAATATATTTGCTGTGGGTAGTGGAGTTCAACTGATTTCCATTTGCTACATTAAGTTTGAAAATGCCTAGTCTTGAGCAAACACATGAAAAAAGCAATTCATTCTATGGTTCTTAGTTTGGACTGGCACCCCAACAGTGCTTTGTTGTGTGCTGGATCTTGTGACATTAAAAGCAGAGATTTTTCTGTTTATATTACAGGAGTTGAGGAAAAGCCAGCACCAAGATGACTTTTGGTCAACTGATGTCAGAATTTGGTGGTATTGGAAGTAGTAGTTGGGTCCATGGGAAAGTTTCTCTGCCAGTGGGAATCATGATAGTACTGGCTGATGTCTCTAGAAACATGATGGGTTCACAGCTGAAAATAGGGTTCCTCCCACCTCTGAGAGGATGGTTTATCTCTGAAAAATAACAATAGCTGTTGACCATGACTACTGCTCCATGATGGTTGATTATAAGGATCATGGATCCTCTGCCTCCAAATTAGATCTTCCAAAGCAGAACATCCAAAGCCACATCTCTGCCATGGAACATGGACAAGAGAGACATAACTAAGAACCACAACCGTGCTCTAGAATGCTACACAAAAATGTATTATGAAACAGACAAGCAAGATTGCCACAAATTTTGCAACACTTTGATGGAGCAAAGACAATAGGCTATTTCAAGACTTTAGTCTGCTATTCAGGGACTAGGAAGCAAGTGGAGCAGTATTTCCGTTCTCTAGCATGATAAAGACTTGACAGAATGTTAACTCCAGTATTTGTATGAAGACAGGAAAGACACTAGCAAGAGTCAACACAGAAAATACCTCTCGCAGACTTTTTTTTTTTACATAATTGGCAAATGTATGGCTTAAAAAAATCAGCAGGGATGTCTTTTTGATTGATTACTTCATGCTATTTTTGACACATCTGCCCTTTAAATAGTTTATTGTGGGAAGCTGTCACATTAAATTAAAGGGGGATTTTATGTAAATTGTCTGCTGGGAAAATAGAAAAAATACAGGGGGAAAAAGAATTAACTTGAGTTTGGCTGCATTTTAGAGTTGTGTTTGCTTACGTACATGACTGTAGTCATTACATAGAGCATGCTTCTGGTTCTACTTGAGTCATACAAGTCTTCCCGTCAATAGATACTTTTTTGACTACTTGCCGTGATGCTAAACATGGTAATGTCTACATGAGAAATTTTTACATGTACCCAATGGGTGTCCAATGTAGATGCCCAAACTTCTGCCCTTTTACATCATGCTTTCTTGTCCATGCCAGCCTTCTGGTGGTGAGCCTCTGAACTCAGGTTTGTTGTTGGACTATATACACAAGACCAATCGTTAGGCTCATACTCTGAAACTTTCCAGTTTGACAGGGCTGGTTGGTACTTGTTTTACTGGGATTGCCTTCCAGAACTCTGAGTGACTTTGATGCCACGATAAGACATCAGAGCAGGAAGATGGTGAAAGACACAGGAGATAGCTAGAAAAATCTGATTGCAGAGGATATTTGAATAATGGGTAAAGAATCTGGAATTTATTTTGTAGGTATTGGGAACCATTGAAGATTGTTGTGTTCTTGAAATTCAGGTCACCTGATCTCTTGGCTTCTGGGAAACCCAGTGCTTTAGTTGCTGTTGCAAGGACTTGGGTGTGAAGCAAGGTTAAAAGGGCTCCCGTGCTCAGGGGACATGAGAGTAGCCTTTGGAGGGGTGGGGTGGGGCAGCACAAATGGGCTGGGGTCGCTGCATTTAACTGGGCCAAGCATTAGAAGAACCTGAGGAGCTCATCCTGAATGGAGTTTTGTACCCAAGGAACATCCGGGGTTGTGGATTTACTGCCTTTCAGCTGCTGTTTGTGTCAGAGACGGCTGTCACACTCTGGGCTTTAAAAATAACCCTGTGGCTAATAGCATTTCTGAAAATAACTGGTTGCGAAGTACTTTGCTGGGGCAAGATGACTACTAAAATTAGATTCTCTGACTTGGTGTGTGTGTGTGTGTGTGTGTGTGTGTGTGTGTGTGTGTGTGTGTGTGTGTGTGTGTGTGTGTGTGTGTGTGTGTGTGTGTTTTGCAATCAATTTTTAAAATCCATTTTCCCCTTGGGTGAGTCCTACATTTAAAACATTTTTTTCCCCTCTACTGTCTCTCCAGGATGTCATTCTCTACTCCGAGCATACCCATGTAGTATTTACAGGGCTGCCTGTGGGATGTCCCTCTTCCCTCTAATGCTCTGTAAATAGGAACCTCTGTCCCACATTGAGCGATCTGCCCGGCCCCTTGAAGAACCTTGGGTAGGTAGGGAGAATTCATTGTAGCACTGACCTCTTTTACTTAGTGTGTCATTTAATAATAGCATAAAGGATTTGAGGGGAGGAAAGGAGGAGGGGACGAGGCACACTGTTGTACAAACAGGGAAATTGGGGCGCGGAGCAGTGAAAGAGCCCAGCTCAAGGTGACACAATAAGTCAGGGCAGAGAAGGAAAGAGAACACGTTTCTCCTCAATTCCAGGCTGCATCTCCAGCATCGCCCTGTGGTCTCTCAAGCCAATCTCCACCTTGAAGGCACGCTGCTTCTAGAAACAAACAGAACATCAAGTTCAGAACTACTTTAAATGTCAAGGCATCAACACAGAAAGAAACCTTGGTGCCCGGGTGGTGCCTTGAAAATAAAACAAAACAAACCCAAAACCCAAAACCTAAGAACACTAGGTGAAAGTTGAAGGTAGAACAAATCAACTTCAAAGGCAACAAGCTAGTGTTTCCTTTGATTCTGAGCATGGTGACTAAGAAGGAAAGTGGTAGTTAGAGGCAATGGACCTGAGTTCAAATCTCAGCTTTGCTACTTACATTTTGTGTCATCTTTCTGGGTCTCAATTTCTCCATCTGTAAAATGGAGAAGATGAATAAATTCCATCCATTCATGACTGTTTGGTTGACCTTAGACTTTTAGATTTATAGGTTCATGGATATAGAAATAAATCCCATAAAACCATCTTGGTCATCAATTCTTCTCCCTTTCTTCTGCTCCTCCAACTCACCCAACTTTGTTGCAAATAAATGCCTCCTAAAATTTAGGAGCCTCTGGGTAGTGCAGTGGATAGAGTGCCAATTTGGAATCAGGAAGATTCATCTTCCTGAGTTCAAATATGGCCTCAGATACTAGCTCTGTGATCCCGGGCAAGTCATGTAAACCTTTGTTTGCCTTAGTTTCTCACCTATAAAATATGCTGGGGAGAAAAATGGCAAACCACTCTAGGATCTTTGCCAAGAAAACCCCAAATGGGGTCATGGAGAGTCAGACACGACTAAAACAGCTGAACAACAAAAATTAAGAAATTCTTACCTCTTAAGGAGTTCTTAAACTAGGATCTGCAAAGTTGTTTCTTTTTAATAGTCTGATAACTGTATTTCAATATAATCAATTTCCTTTCTAATCCTATATATTTTATGCATTTAAAATGATTCTGAGCAGGGGTCCACAGACTATCACAATGCCAAGGGGATCCAGGACACCCCAGGAAGTTAAGACTCCTCTCTAAAACCTGTTTTGCAAATCTAGGTTTTTTGCATTCATGAGTATGCTTAAGTGGGAGAGATACTTGCATATGTGGGTATGGGTGTATTGTGTGTATATCTTAGCACTTGAGGAATATACTTTGTCTTCTCTTAATGCGTACAGTCTAGAATGGACTCTATATTCAACATGATTCTGACTCTGGACAGGCTAAAAAAAATGACAGGATGCCTCTCTGGACTAAGCCAGGGTGCTTGGGATGGTTGAGTGAGAATGAGTAGGCAGAAAAGCTCCCCCTCTCCTGTAAGCTGATAGGAGGCCGAGCCCTCTCTTCATAATTGGAAAATAGTTCAAGTGAAGTGTCATCAAGGGGACTGTATCCCTGGCCATGCTGGGAACAAGTGTGGGCAGCTCATTCCCACTAGGGTTAGGAGCACAGTGTCCTTTCCAGACTGACTCTGCAGCTGCCCCTCCCCCATGGTTCCCCCAGCATAACCACCTGGACCTTTCAGGGAAGAGAGGACTGAAGTTACAGGGAACCTCAGCTGGGAAGTGGCATTCTCCCAGCCGCCAGGGCAAAGGCTTTGCCTTGGGTGTTGAACTTGTGTCCCTGCGTGGCCCCTTGTCCCCCACGTATTGTTGAAAGCCCTCTTGGCATCTCAGATTGCTTGGCATGGAAACATGCAGGCTCCTCCTGGGAAGGAGGAGACCATGGGGGGCCAGAAAGAGTGACCCACATAGTTCTCTTGTCAGCACATAGGCTCTGGACAGATGGACAGTGGGACCTAGGATAGCTGCCACAGGCTGGCTCTGCTGACAGATCCCTTTGCCCTCTGTGTAGCAGAATACTGGTTCTTTTTGTTCAGAAGAGGCTTGAAGTAGAGGCTGTCAACACTTGGGGTTAAAATGTGACACCACCCATGGAACCTACATATCCCGGCCTGCCCTTCCTTTCCCTTATCCCCTCCTCCTCACCTCCACACCATGGTCCCTTTCATCAAGTTCCAGGCTAGTTGGCAAGAAAGGCATATGGAGCTGCTAATGATCATGGAAGTTATTACTTAAGGGATGTGTATGTGTTATCAATCACCACTCCCTCAGCCTCCCTCCACAGGTCTAATTCCAAGGTCCCTAAGGGAAACAACAGAGTATCCCAACCATTTAAAATTTACTTTTCTTTCCTTTTCATCCTTCCTTCCTTCCTATCTATCTACTTGTCTGTCTGTCTCTCTCTGTCTATCCATCTACTTGTCCATCTGTCTATCCATCTGTCTATTTGTTTATCTCTCTATCTGTATTTATCTCCATCTAATTGTCTGTCTGTCTGTCTGTCTGTCTGTCTGTCTATCTATCTATCTATCTATCTATCTATCTATCTATCTATCTATCTATCTTTATCTAGAGGAAAACTGTTGAAACCATTTTGGTCCTTGTAGGCAGTTGACTGGGCAAAGTATCATCACCCTTACTTATCCTTGCAGAACAGGGCTCTCAGGGAGAGGTGGGAAACTGGATGATGGATATGCTTTGATTGCCCTCAGAACATTCCATTTCCTATCTGGAACATTTACCTTCTTGTGACAAATCCCCATGGTAACTCATTTGCTTCATGGATGAGGGATAAAGGGAAGATAACTGGACAAATGTTGACTTTGCACATTGGGAAACAGGGCACATGGTGTTTGCTGAGCCAGATAGAAGGAAGGGTATCTCCTGGCCCACATGGGGGAAAAGACAGGGAAATGGTGTGACTGTAGAGTTATCTAGATTATAGGGCTAGAGGAGCCATCTGCCAAGGGGTGGGGGAGTATTTGGGCAATAGGGAATGTTTGGAAAAGTACTAGGTCTATAGCCTCAGAGACTTGGAAGATTCTAGCACACATTAGTTGTTATGCCTAGGATGGAACTCCCTCAGGACAAGAGGTTATCTGTGGGATACCCTATGCTTTTTATATTTTTCAAGATAGAATGGCAAGGCCAGTCACAATTTAAAATGCAGAGGAGGACATACATTTTCAAATGTGACCAATGTACAAATTTGTTTTTCTGGACTATGAACAGTCCTTTCCTTCCTTCCTTCCTTCCTTCCTTCCTTCCTTCCTTCCTTCCTTCCTTCCTTCCTTCCTTCCTTCCATTCAATTTGGGGGATAGTAGGAAGAGCCAGTCATAAATGCATGTAAAATTAATAAGTTTATTTAATAAAAACAGCAACTATGTGATATCCTGGGAATTTGCCCATTCTCTTGACCCTCATATTGGAGACATAGTCCAATCCTAATTGAGAAAGCTGATGCCCAGGCAAACTCAGTGATTTTTCCATTAGGTCACTTTGTCTTTCTCCAGACTCCATTGATGTGAAGGTTGTACTTATATCATAGACCATCTAGCTACTCTTTAACCTCATTTTCTTATCTGAAAGGACAGGTTGCATGGAGGATGAAGGGAAGGATTTTCTTTCTTTTTATTTTTTCAAGGGTTCAGTTGTTACAGTTCAGCCTGTCCTGGTCTGGGTAGTGGCCATATGAATAGCTTAATTTGGGGCAATCCAGAAAGACTTCCCAGAAGAGTCAAGATCTAAGCTGAGTATCAAAGGAAGCCAAGGATTCTGAGAGGCAGAGCTGAAGAGGGAGGGTATCCCAGGCACAGCTGATAGCTTGTGTGAGAGCATTCTGATGGAGATGGCATGCCAAGTTCAAGCAACAGCTAGTGGGCCAGTTTGGTTGGAATAGAAAGCCCATGAAGGGAGTTACTAGGAAAGAAGCCTGGAAAGATATGTTAGAATTACATTTTAGAGGATATAAAATGCCTGGCTGAGGAATTTGTATGGTGTTTATACTAGAGGCAATAGAGAACCACTGATAAATTTTGACTAGGAAAGTGCTATGGTAAGATTTGGGTCTAGGAAGATCATTTTGCAGCTGGGTAGAGTGGAGAGGGCAGAGACAAGATTATTAGGATCATACGTATAGTATGCCTCTACTTTTCTGGATACTACCAGTTCTTTGACTACTTTCCACCCTCAGGAGAATATCAGCCCTTAGAGGGCTGCAACAGTCTTATTTTGTATTTGACTTTCCAGTACCCAGAATGATGCCTGGCACAGTTAGAACCCAGCACATGACTGTTGATTGATTAGTCATTTAGGAAGCAGGTTACTTGTAAGGCTGGCCTAGGGTGCAGACTAAACACCGAAAGGTCTGTTTCTACTGTATGTCCTCAACTCTCCCTTTAGATACCAACTATAATGGTAGCTCATGTTTATACAGAGCCTCATAATTCATGAAATGCTTTAGTCAAACATCCTGGTGTGATGGGGAGTCCAGGTAGTATGAACCTGTTTTACAGAAGAGGATACTTAAGCCTCAAGAGCTGAGGGGACAGTGTGTAAGGATATTCAGCTATTGAGGGGCTAGGGATTCTAACAGTGGCCTTCTATCTCCAAGGCAGATACAGTTTCTACTATAGAAAACCTCCATATCTCTTGTGGCTTTTGTAAAAAGTAGTTAGGAATTGCTGCTGAGTTGGAAAAGTGATGAATCCTGGGAAATGGCTCTGGGCTGACAGAACCCAGATACTTCACTATCGTGCCCTGAAGGAAAGAGCTGTGGCCCACCCAAAAGAGATGTTCCTTGCTTCTTTCTAGGGATTCACAGGCTTCGCCTGCCATTGCTGCGAGTGTTCCTCTCTGGCTGGGACCGCTTGAAAGTGACATTCTGGTAGGAGAAAACCTACAGCTCTGCCCCAGGGCAGGGTTGATTTCTCTTTCTGACTTTTCCAGCTCTGGGCAGGCTGACTCAGCCTAATTGTCCTCATTTCCCTCCTCAGTGAATTCCTCATCGTCCCTCCTATATGTGAACAGAGCTAGGTTTTTAAATTTTTTTTCTTTTTAGCCAGTAGTTGGTTGGTGAGCAAATTCCTGATAGTGGGTCATGAAGTGTGGAAAGAATAAAGAAGCCATTGTCTTTTAAGTAATTGTAAAATATGTCCTTGTTTTGTTGATTAGTCCTGTCTGACCCTTTGAGATCCCATTTGGAGTTTTCATAGCAAAGATACTAGAATGGTTTGCCATTTCCTTCTTCAGTTCATTTTACAGATGAAGAAACTGAGACAAACAGGGCTAAGTGACTTACCCAGGGTCACACACAGTAATTATCTGAGGTCAGATCTGAACTCAGGTCTTCCTGGCTCTTGGGCTGGCCCTCTATCCACTGTGCCACCTAGCTGCTCTATTTTTTATTGTAAAAAATAACCCAGACTTATTCTGTAGGGTCCAACTCAAGTCCTGACACCTTTGTAAAAACACAAAACAATAAAAATATTACAGAACAATGGCTTTGATCTCCTCTAACCTCTTATGACACTAAATTTTTTCATCATTTTCACAGTTATATTTTTATCTTGCATTTTATTTAACATTGTTTATTTATTTAATTGTATATTATATGTATGTATCTGTCTCCCAAAGTCCTTGAAAACAAAGACTGCAACTTTATACTTTATCCCTTTCTGGGATGACTAATACAGCATTGAATATTGAACTCCTGCTCAATAAATATTTTAAAAATTATAGAATTTTCAAGCTAGGAAAGACCTTTAGAGATTATATAATCTAACTTTTTTCTCCTTCCTCCACTGAATCACAGCTGGAAATTATGACTCTTGGAGGAGTTAAAAGTGTGTATGTGTATATGTGTACCTAGACACCTTGTTCCATAATGGATTTGCTTGTCTGAAGGCCAGTAGGGAGGCTACTGAGAAAAAACTTATGCCACAGAAGGAGTTAAATGCCTTTAAATTTTAGCTCCCTGGGAGAAAGGCCCCATGGTCCCACCCTAGTTTCTGCTCTGCTTCCCCATTTTTTACAACATGATATATGGAACATGGTAAGCACTTAATAAATGCTTGTTGACTGACTTAGGTATGAGTAAGCATCCTCTAATTAAACTAGACTAAACATACCCAGGTGTGGTATTTCTTTGACATCTCTTCCATTTGTACAAGCTATTCCCAATACTTAGAGTATAGTCCCTCCCTAACCCTCCCAGGTTAGTGTTGTCTCCCTCTTTCAATTACCTTGTGTTTACTTATCTGATTGCCTTTACTGGACTGGGACTGTTTGATCTGTTCTGTAGGTAGGGGCTGCTTGATAAGTGTTGCTTGAACTGAATAAAAACTGAAACCTAGACAACTCTCATTTACCTCAGGTCACACAATGACATATGAATAAAGTCAAGTCAACAGGTCAACAAGCATTTATTAAATGCTTACTTTGTGCCAGGCATTGTGCTAAGTGCTGGGTTCTAAATACAAGCAGAAAGAAAAAAGGTGACTGCTTTCAAAGAGTGAGTCTACATTCTAATAGGGGACAGTAGCGCGTAAAATGGAGCTTGAAAAGTTGGGAGGAGGTATGTGGTGGGAGCATGGGGGTGAAGTCTGGAGAGTCTGGAGAAAAGCCAGGAGAGGGAGGAAGGAAGAATGACTGTCCTGGGCCTCTCCTTAAATTGGAAATTCTAGGAAGCACTCACCAATGAGAGAAAGGAAACTGGGGTGGAGAGAACATTCCAGTGTGAGAAGGTACCGGGATTGAGGGAATGTTCCAGGGTGAGAAGGATGCTGAGATATGATGGCAAAGTCAAGAGCCAGAATCAGGGTTGGAGAGGAATGAAGGCTGACTGGCCTGGATCTTTCTTCAAGATGGAGGCTCTGAGTCTTCTGATTCCAACCTTTCTACTATATGTGGTTGCCTGGAATTATATCTTTCTACTTTTCAAGACAGCATTTCCTGTCACATCTGTTGAAATAACCTCCCTACTCCCTACCCCCTGCTAATGATTCTGAGAATTTTGTCTAAAAATCATTGTTGTTAGTCAAAATTGCTAAATGCCCCTACTCTGAGAGATTGGAAACCACTCATCCCTTGCCCTCTAGGGGCTTATTGATTAGGGAAAGAAAGGGAAATGACAGAATCTTGGCATTTGAGATTTGGAAGGGACCTCAGAGACCATCTATATCTTTCAGGAGGACATTAGGCCCAGAGTGCTGGGGCTACTTGTGTGTGATTACATGGTTAGCTGATGGCAGAGCTAGGGGCTGCTAGGTGGTGCAGTGGATAGAGTTTGGAGTCGATAGGACCTGCAGTTAGGAAGTCCTGAATTTAAATCTGATCTCATATACTCATAGGCTGTGTGATGCTGAGCCAATCACTCAAACTTTGTCTGCCTTAGATTCCTAGTCTGTAAAATGGGGATAATAACAGCCCTTACCTCCCAGGTTTGCTGTGGGGCTCAAATGAGATAATAATTGTAAAGCATTTGGCACAGTGCCTGGTACAAAATGATAAATGCTCTCCAAATGTTATTAATCTTATTAGAATGGAAACTTGAACACTGCTCTTCTGAGTCCCAGTTACGTTTCTCCCCGCCTCCAACCACTAGAATCATTTTACTTATCATCCTAAATCCTAAAGTTGGAAAAAATAAAGTGCAAGATGTCCCCTGGAAGGGATTTTTAATTACAACACTTGGTGGGGAGTACGGATGTTTGAATGATTTCCTGCCTGAAGAGGTCCAGATGATGAACGGAAATCAGTTTTAATGTAAATTAGCTCCAAACATCACTAAATCAGTGTTTAACTGATGCAGATGGTGTTTAACCATCTTGATTCAGGGTGCATTGGCCGTTTTTTTAGAACAGGGTACCAGAGTGGGACATTCTGAACTGGGGAGGCAGCTTCCATCAAGGATCTGTTCTATTCTTTGCTCTACCTTACCTCAAAGGCTTGGCTTCTTGGCTTATTGGCCACCAGATGCTGATGATAGGAGGTGACACACAATGGATCAAGGATAAGATATCTGGCAGGGTCTAAAGTGGGAAGAAGGAAATATGAAGAAATAAAGAGATTTCCCTTCCAGGGTTGGGGTGGCTCAGAATTCTGTCCCCTCCTAGAAAGTTGGGGCATGTGGAATGGTAAGGTGGGACTTCTCTTTCTGTTCTAGGACTGAAGTCTCAACCACAGGAGATACTTCTCCCCAATTCTCTTCCCTTTCCTTAGATCCCGCCCAGCTGACTCTGGCTAGATTTTATGTTGATGGCAGGTTAAAAGGAGTTGGAGTTTGTCATATGACTCTCAATGTGTGTTATGAAGTTGACTTTGAGTCAATAAATCAAGTAACAAGTGAACATTTATTGAATTCCTACTATATGCCAGGCCCTGTGCTAAGTGATGGGGATAGAAAGAAAGACAAAAGCAGCTCCTGCTTTCAAGGAGCTCAGGATAATGTGGGAGATGACATGCAACTAAGCACATGCAAGGCAGATATGGATGGGTTCCACTGGGGATCACCTCAGACAGAAGGCACCAGCATGACCTCCCAAGAGGCAAGATGATGTCGTAGAAAGAATGCTGAACTTGGAGTCAAGATGACTTGGGTCCAAATCCTGTCTCTGGCACTAGTCATGTGACCTTCCAGAGGTCAGTTACCTTCTCTGATATTCAGTTTCTTTATCTGCAAAATGGGAATAATTATCTCTACAGGGTCATTCTGAATAGTTTGTAGATATGAAGTTTGCAAAGCACTTAAAGAACAGTGGACAGTGACCTGGCCTTGGGATCAGAAAGACCTGTGTTCAAGTTGTGCTTCTAATTCATACTAGCTGGATGACTCTGGAAAAGCCACTAAACCTAGTAGTATCCCAGGTAATACTCTTATCAGTTGTAGAGAAGGTCTTGAGCTGCATTGGTTGAGAGAGTTCCTTATGTAGGAATTACTTATACCAGTGGAATCATAGATCAATCTATCTATGTATCTATCTGTCTGTCTGTCTGTCTGTCTGTCTGTCTATCTCTTTCTATCATCTATTTATATATCTCTTCATATATACTTATCTATTGTCTCTTTCTGTCACTTTCTGCGTCTATTTCTCTATCTCTGTCTGTTTGTCTCTTCTTGCTCCCTTACCCTCAGTTATACTCTCTTAGAACATGTTCGGTCCACATTCCAGTCAAGCATATGACTTCCTCCACTTTGGAGCCCTGGGCAAATATTCTCTTCCAGCTCCTGGATTTTGTAGACACTTGATCATGCTCCAAGGTGTGGGAAATTCCAGTGCTTGATCAGAATGTGACCTGAGCTTGTCCCAAGGGCAGCACCACTAGGGGGCTCTACATATGTTATTATTACAAATCTCTGATTAGTCATTCATTAACACCAAGTGAATAATGGCTTCTCATTTTATTTCCTGGTTGTTTAGCCTTTAGCTTACTGCCTGGTATATAGTAGGTACTTAATAAATGTTTGTTGATTGATTTATTTTGGGGCAGAGAATCATGGAATCCCAAAATTGGAAGAGATCTGAGAAGTTGGTTATTTTAGCCACCCAACTGACAAGATTTTCCAAACTCTACTAGACTACCTCCAGTCTTGGGGAACTCCTACAAGGAAAAGCCATGACTTATCTAACAAGGGAAGCCATGAGCATGAACTCTACCAATTGGGTGAGTTCAGTGTAGATTCCCTCTGCTTATAATTCAACCGAATTTGCAGACAAATGGAAAACCAAAACTGTGCTACTTTCTCCCCATGACAATATCCTATAGACACCAAATTCATCACCCAAAGCAGCTGAAGACAAATAGAATTTATCTGACTTTATCCTTCCCTGAAATACTAGTGCTTCCAGTAAGTATGTGTATTAATCAGAGATAGGACCTGATCAATAGCCAGTAAGACAGTCAAATTCTGAGTTGGATTTTGCTTTCAGGGACCCGTGATGTTTCTCCATGGAGTTATCCACGCTGGCTGCTGAAAGAAACCTTACACTGATGAAGGAGGGTCTGTGTTAGGGCCACCTTCCCTCATTAGTCTAATGATGAAGACTGGCAGATTGAAGAATGAGATTGTTCTTCTGTACCATTTATTTTATTTTCTACCAAACACCTCAGACTCCCCCTTTAAGAGGTGATGAGAACAGGAGAAAAGAAACAGGAGTCGCAGAGAGATTTCTGGTGAACCTGTTAATAGTATATCCAATTAAGAAGAAGTTAAAATGGAAATCTCTGCTGGCTGCCTGAATGAAAAAGTCTCCTCACTTAGACAAGTTCATTGGATGGATGTTGATCATGTGCCAGTAAATATTTCAAATGTGACTGACCTTGGGGTGGAAGAGAAACAGGGAGTGATTTGGGAGAATGAAAGTAGAGTAAGTAGCTTGTTGGCCATTTGGAATTTAAGGAAGAAGCCATTTAAGAATTGGGAAAAGATTTCTGTTTTCAAGAGGCAGAGGCAGATAAACAGAGAAAGAGAGAGAGGCGGGGGGGGGGGGGGAGAAAGAACACAGACAGAAGACAAAGAAGTTGGAGAGTTGAGTCAATTTTAACTGTAGTCAAGTCAACAAGCACTTATTAAGTATTTACTATGTGTTAGGCACCATGAGAAGCATGAGGGATTAAAGCTAGCTCTAAAGAGGAACTTTTGACCACAAGGAAAATAGAATGCTAAAGAAGGAGACCAAAGGCCTCTTTCCAATGCCTGGAGTGTATTCTGTTCTAATCACTGCCTCAGAATCCTTAGTTTTCATTTAGACTCAGCTAACACTTCCCGATCCTCTTGGTTGGTGGTGTTTTTTCCTTCAAATATTCATGTCTGTTCTTATCTCTCCACATGTTGTATCTCCCCAGTAAGCTCCTCGTGGGCAGGGACTATTTTTAATTTTGTCTTTGCATCTCCATTGCCCTGTGTGGTTCTTGGAACAAAGTAGGTGCTTAATATGTGTTTGTTGGATTAGCTTGAATTGGTCCAGCTTTGAAGGCAGCAGACCTGTGTTCCCATCCTGGCTCTGCCACTACCTGTATGACCACAGTCAAGTCACTTTATCTCCCAGGCTTCAGTTTCCCTAATTGCCAAATGAAGTGGTTTGGACTTCGTGACTTCTCAGTGCCCTCTAGTTCTTAGTCTCTCTCTCTCTCTCTCTCTCTCTCTCTCTCTCTCTCTCTCTCTCTCTCTCTCTCTCTCTCCTTTCAAATGTCTACTTTACAAGTTGGATGAAACGGCAATATCTCACCATTTGACTCCCAAAGGAGACATCTTCACAATGACTGAGGCCAAGGTCCAGGGCTTCTCTTTAGAGCTATCTGGATATATCTTGGTTTCCCTGAATGATCTGGGCCCTAGCCTCCCTCTGCCTCTGCCTTTGTCCTGATCCCCAGAGCACTTCCCTGGACAAAATGAGAGAAGTGGCAATGGAGGAGGGATGAGGGGGAGATGAAGAGGCTGTCAATGGTCCTTGCTACTTGCTATACTATAAAAAATTTAGCTTCTAGTTTATCAAATATTTAAGTATGTCTGATGAATGATCTGTACCAGATCATAATGAATTCTTTGCTTTGATTAAATAAAATTGAGGGATTGGAGTCATCTTCCCAGCACTTTAGCCAAAGTTGGCTCTGGGCGGTTGCATTAACCTTGTGGCTTGGGATCCTTTCTTGCTAGACCTGTCATTGAGAGCTGCCCCAGCCACACTGAACTCATTTCATTTGGGGACCCATCCTTGACCCGTGATTGGAAAAGGTTAGGCTTGAACCACTTGACTCTGTTATCTTCTGATGGACAAGTCTTTCTCCATGTCCCTCCCTGCTCTCTCCTATTCCTCAGATGTACTTCCTCTCTCTTTGTTCATAAAAGCAATCATCCCTGGAACATTCTCAGAAGACTGAGAATTTTTTTTCTCCCACAGAATGACAAATACTGCTGTAGTAGAAGGAGCACATTTAGGAGGAGTGGACTGGAGGTTAGGTGTCCTGCATCCAAGATTCAGGAAAGTCAGGGTAGGGCAACGATGATGATGATGAGGAGGAGGAGGAAGAGGAGGAGGAGGATAATGATGATGGTGATGATGATGATGGTGGTGGCAGTGAACACTTTACATAGTGTTTACTATGTGCAAGGCACTGTGCTAAGCACTTTACAATTCTTACCTTATTTGATTCTCACAACCACCCTGCGAGTAGAAAGACCACTGAATATGAAATCATAGAACCTGAGTTTGAATATGGACTCTCATTACCTGTGTGATCTTGACTATGCCAGATCTTTTTTCTGCTTCTGAGTTTCCTCATTTTTAAAATGAGGGGATTGGACCAGATGTCCTTTCAAGTCCCTTCCAGCTTCCATCTAGATACTGTAATCTTAATTCTGCTCTTAACACTATCTATGTGACCCAGGGAAACCATTCTCCTTCCTGAGTTTTCTCCACTATAAAACGAGGGGTTGGGCTACACCATCTCCAAAGTCTTTTCTACCTCTAATGGGTTCTACCATCATTGAGGGCTTTCGTTTGGCTACAGGGAGAATGGGAGTTAGGAGAAACCAATCCTACCTGGTTTGCTCTTGGCTTATCTGTTGCACCTTGGGGATGTTAATCAATTGGTCAGTCAATAAATCAGACAAAGAGAAGAACATAGTGTGCCTTCCCCAAAATGAGTTTGCAGATGAATTTGGATAAGTAATCCATATCAGATTAAATAATCACACAGAATTGAGATATTAAATGCAAGAATGCTAATTGTGTGCCATGGACAATAGGCATAGTAGTTCAGAGAACCCAGAGGTCAGAATGGGCTGGAGTCAAAGGAGTTCTCTGAGAGAGCTGGGACATGAGCTGGTCGGTCTGGTTCATGGTATTGGAACCTATTGGAACAACTGGCACTTTGGGAGGCCTACTGTATTCCATGGTTCCCCACTCAACCCCAAAGCTCATGCTTTAGGTTCTACATTATTTTTCTGAGAGAGTTCAACAACAAAAAAAACATCTGTAAATCGTTCCCTGTCCTGTTCCTCTCCTTTTTCCTCCCCCTCTCCTCTCTCTCCTTCATTTCCCTTCCCCCTCTCTTTCTCTTCCCCTTCTTCCTATCCTTCTTTTCCTTCCCCTTCCCTTCCTCTCTCCCATTCCCTGTCACTTTCCTTTTTTCCCTCCCCTTCTTCTCCTCCTCCCTCCCTCCATCTCTCCACCCCTTCTCTCTCTTTCCTTCTCTCCCTTTCCTCTTCCTTCCCTCCTTCTCTCTCTCCCCTTCTCCCCATCGTTTCCTTCCTTCTTCCTCTCCTTTTCCTCCCCTTTTTCCTTCCCCTCTCCTTCTCCCTCTTGTTTCCCTCTCCTCCTTTTCTGCCTCTCCTCCTTTTCCCCTCCTCCCTTCCCTCTCCCTTTTCCTCTCCTTTCCCCTTATTTTCCTTTTTTCTCTCTTCTTTTCCCTCCCCTGTCTCCCCACCTTCTTCTCTCTCCTTCCCTCTTTCCCACTTCCTTCTTTCCTCCTCTCCCTCTCTCTCTTCTTCTCTCCTTCTCTGACTTTTAAGTTTTCGGTTAGTTTAGACCAGGTGAATTGGCTTTGCTCAGGTCCACTCCACTCCACAAAAGGAGACTCTATAAGCCTCTGGTATCAATGCTGCATTGGTTTAGAAGCAGTTGGGTAAAGATCATGGATCTTCCTGTTTCTGGTTTGGATCCAGCCCAGATCTGTGGGGACAGGATTGTTATACGCTGATGGACAGGTGCTCTGGGTCCTACTGTTTGGTGGCAGATTTCCAGTGGCCTGGCATCTAGAAGAGCAATTCTGTCATTGAGGTAGGGAGGTATGCTTTGATATTCTGGCTGGCAGAATCAGCAGAAGATGAGGCCAGAGGGGTTGGTTTACTTCTGTCCCCTGACTATTCTGCAGTGCTTATTACAAGTGTGACCTTGAGTAAGTCACTTAGCCTCCGTTTAACACAATTTTTTCAACTGCAAATTGGGGATAAGGCTTGTTGTGAGCATCAAATGATTTGTAAAAAGCATGTAGCACAGTGCTTGGCACATAGTAGGTGCTATAAGAATACTGGCTATATTTTGATCTATTGTCTCTGACTCTGTTTCTTCACCTGTAAGATGAAAGGGTTGAAGGAGAGGCTCTGTAAGTTTTTTTTCCATGCTAACAGCTGATGATCTGTAAGGTCCTTTTTTATGCTTGATCTGTGATTATAATTCAAAGGAACAGCAAACAAAGTGTTTATTACCTGCTGGACCTGTTGTAATGTTGTAATGTAAATAAACCACGTGATGCCATTAAAGTGCACTGTTCCTCAGATTAACAAACATTCTCCTTGCAGCCTTGTACTCAGTGTTCACCTACTGAGCAAACCTTCCGTAGACAGTGCAAAGGTTAACCTTAGCTTCCCTCTTATTGGACTTACCACAGCCATGTAGAAATTTATGAAATCATGAATGGAGTAGACCATGTGAGTACAGGCTCTGTCATCATATCCCAAATATTGAAATGGATTGACCCCTCTGATTTTTAGTAAAGTAATTTTAGGGCACAGGAAAATTACTGCTTCACACTTCAGGTAATAAATGCCAAGAATTTTGAAGAGGATTTTTTTTACGTAGAAGACTTATTTGTACTCTGTGGCCATTGGGGTAGGTGCCTTCCAACTGTGAACATTCTGTGATCTTAAGAACTTGTTTACCCAAGAGAGGCTATTGGCTGGAGTTCAAAACTGATTCAAAAAGGGTTTGGATAGATTCCTGAATGACAGAAACAAGAGTGGCTATTAAGAGAAGAAGCTGGAATGTGCATGGTTCTTGTTGTTTTTCAAAAAGGACAGCCAGGTCATCAGGAGCATAGGTAACCTTTGTGGCTTTTGTTAGCAGCAATATAATAGATGTGGACCAACATGACAATTCCTCTTATCATCTGGCTGACCTTCGTCAAGTCAGTGTGCTCTGGATCTCAGTTTTCTCATCTCTAAAATGATGTGATTGGAACAGATGGTCCTTTCGAGCTCTAAATCTATTATCAATCCATCAAACCAATGAACATTTATTAAGTACCCACTAAGTGCCACTAGATAACTGCTGGGATCCCTGGTTGTGGTAATAATCCTATCTATGTGACTTTAGGCAAGCCATTCTCCTTCCTAAGCCTTAATTACCTTCTCTATAAGATAAAAGGTTGGATGAGTTGTATACCAGGGTCCCTTTGAGCTCGAATAATCCATGGGTGCTAGTGCATATTTAAAAATGAGGTAACTGAGGCTCAGAAAAGTTTATGATGCTGAACATATAATATATGATCATATGATCATATAATTAGTATTGATAGGTGTGTGTGTTTGTATGTGTATAGTTGATAGACTATAAGATTTAGAGTTGGAAAAAAGTGTGGAGATTTATTCTTCACACGTTCATCTGACAAATGAGAAAACTGAGGCTATGAGGAATTAACATACTCAAGTATCAGGGTTTGGTCTGGAATTCAATTTCTCTAAATTCAAAACCATTGCTCTTGCCACACCACATGAGTGGAGTGCCTTTGGAAGATGAGGAGACCAGATCCCTTCTTCGGGTGCCATATTATTCAGATTGAACTATCATTAATATCTGGTGACTTTCAGTGATTCAAGTAATAGGCAAGAAAAGTTTCCCCTTTCCTTTCCCCCTACCATTTACTTCATTCTGCTTTTCCTCAGTCCCCTCTCCCAAGTATCTGCAGCAGTCAATCCCTGGAGATATTTCAGTTTTGTTCTGCCCCTGCGCATCAGAATATCAACACCTTGGCTCATGATTCAGGCACAGGCAGACTTACCTGAGAGAATGATGACATTTTTGGTTCACTGGAGGCATTTGCTTCCCCAGGAAGAGAGTGCCCATTAAATCCTCATTTGCAGCATATTTCAGCGGAAGCCAAATGTTGCCAACTAGCTTAGGACCTCGAGTTGTTTGTGTTTGCGTATTGAATAATAGCAAGACCTACTTGGCTATTCAACAAAGCCAGCTTGCCTTAAGAGGCTCCACTGAAGAGCTCTCTAGCTGATTAGTAGGCCACTGTATTGTCAGGGTAGAGGCCTAGGTGGTCAGGAAAACAATAACCTTAGCCAGTCTACCTTACTGAAACATCGCCATTCAATTCTGGAGAGCTGGTATCTGTGACTTGGACCAAAAATTCCTGCCTCCAGGAAAGTGGACCTGAGACTGGGCATGGGGACACGATAACCTGCAGTGAGTGGGTGGGAAGCAAAGGTGGAGGAGAGTGAATTAGATATAAGACCCCCCAGGAAAATAACTAAGTCCCGCCATCCCTCTTTGGAACCATCTTTGTTTTCCTTTATAATATCTTCCTTTGGGGGCTGCTCTTTTGACATGTGCTAATTATAAATAGTCCTTCAATGTATTAGGAGATTTCTAATAATTAGACTTTCTAATTCCATTTCTCCCTGGTACCCTCTGAAGCATTGCCATGTGAGAAATTGTACTTGACATAGATTTGCTTTTCTTCTGAAAGTCCCTGCAGAAACCAGTCTATGTGTGTCAGGGACATGAGAGTGGGATATTTTGGGGGAACAAATCCCCCAGCCTGATACAAATATTCTTTGTGATTGGCATGACCTGATTGTCTGTGCAGCCACACAACCCTAACACTTTCTTTCTTTCTTTTTTTTCTTTTGGGTCTGGAACTATGATTTGAATAGTGTAGGGAACTTCTGGGGAAGAAGCTTCTACCAATGTGTATGTGCTGCTGTTCTGCAGCTAATAATTTTAGAAAGTCAACTGGAAGACTGAGAGAGTAAAGGACTCTTCTGGGGTCTTGGAGCCAGTATGTGTGGAGGCACTGGAATTCCATACAGGTCATCCTGACTCTAAGGTCATCTCCCTCTTGTCTAGGCCTTTCATAATTTGGGGTTAGGCCTCTTCTAATTATCTTACTATTCTTAATATTTTCATGCCACAATCAATGAGCAAGCATTTGTTGAACATCTCACTCTTTTAGGTAGCAATCCACACACAAAGAATGAACAGATTCTTACTTTTAAGGAGCTTATGATCCAACCAGCACCTAGGACAGCACCTTGCCCATAGCTAAAAGGGACTTTAGAGGTCATCTAATCTGACCTTTTTATTTTTGACAGATAGGAAAACCATGACCTAGAAGAGTTAAGTGGCTAGCCATAGATAGTGAAAGTCATGAAAGGTACTTAATATATAGCAGCTGATTTAATGGAAACTTCATATTGGTAAAGAACAAGAAAGCACTGTACCCAACCAATGGGTACTGTGCTGAGAGTCAGGAGACAGATACTAATTCTCCCATTGACTTCAGACAAATCCTTTTACTTCCCTAGTGTCCTTTGAAATCCTAGCTTACACAGTGAGGGGATAGGTCAGATAAATAGTGTCCAGTTGTTTCATTAGTGGGCTACATAATCAGAGTTTTCTACGTGTGGGTCTCAGCAATTTTAATGATGTCATTAATTACATTACACTTTTAATTGATCCTAGCTTGATGGCATGGCAACTAGCAAGTATCAGTTATATAGTGGCGGTGGTAGATGGGTAGTTAGTCTCAGCTTGCCTACCAGTCTATGAATGCTAGGTCTTTCAGTGAATCTATGTGGATATCTGTGTGGGAACGTGCTCTACCAGTACAGGTCATACCCATCCATGCCTTTTCACTCCATATGAGTCTGATCCATCGTCTTTCTAGAAATATTCCATTAATAGATCTATCCACCATTTCACAAAAGATCCATCCAAAAACTGCAGACCTTCCTCTGTCTTTTAATACGTTGTGGGTATCAGTGTAACATTTAGGCAACGTGTCCATCATCCTTGACTTTGCTCCTTAACTGGCTCATGGTATTCTCTATCCTTCTGTGCTTTTGGTAATGGCACTCTTTGTATACAAGCCATGACTGATAATCAACTAGCTTCCTTTTACCCACTTTTTCTTTCTATTAATCTTCAAGTCCCCCCCAATGTTGTTTCTTCTGAAATCATGACTTGCATCTATATGGAATCTCTGGGAGATGTAATGTCACCTAGTCATTTATTATTATTATTATAGGTCCTGAGCAAGATAGACACTGAAGGACAAAAAAAAATGTACTAATGGACAAAATGATGAATTCATTGAGTTGTTGATCAAACTTCATGTCATCATCTGAACCATAAGCATTCTTTATTCACTTGTTTTTTCCATGCAGAAAGCTAAGCCAAACTCTTTGAGCTGCTGTTAGCCTCACTGGGAAAGCCCTACCATGTTTGATACAGTTACTATAAATGTCATAAAGGGACACATCGAGATTACCTCACCACCTGCAGCAGATATTCTTAACCTGGGGCTTATGGCTCCCAAAGGGTCCATGAACTTGGGTGGGAGAAAAATAGCATCTCAATTTCACATATTTATTATTTATAAAGAATGAGAACACACTGTGCCCAATAATGGGCACTGGGCCGAGAGTTGGGAGATTGCCCCTAACTCTCAGGATGCCCTTGGGCAAACCATTTCTCTAGTTTCTTTTGCAACTTCATTTGTAAACTGAGGAGATTAGACTATATAAGTAGCATTTAACTGAAATTTAATATTCCTTCAGTTAGAAATTTAAAAAATATTCAAAGAAGGGGACCACAGGCATGCCTACTTCCAAAGGCATCCAAGACCCAAAAATGACCACAGAGCACTGTTGTATAGGGAGTCCCTCTTTCCTGGATACTGTGCAAGACATTCTTCATGATGGTGTCTAGTCAATTGCATGTCTCTTTACTGTACATTCTGTTTGATACTGGTAATCAGAAACTTGCTGAACAAAACTAACCATTACTAAATTTTTAAAGGAATCTTGCATGTTCTTAACATATTTGTGAAGGGTGTCTTGTTGGAGGAGCCCATGCTTAGCTGGATTTTACTATAGACATCGAATCAAATACTTTTGGATAGTCAAGGGGCAGCAAAGAGAGCAGGATCTTGTATTATCTATTTCTCAGTTGTGCAGTTGTGATGACATTGTTTGCTGTAGAAAATCATCTGCAAAAGCCTGCCTGTCTCTTCTGATATTATCACCAAGGATGTCCCCTCTACATACATAAACTATTCTTATGAACATTTTAAAGAATTTAGAAAGTAGGCAGCAGGGTTAGTAGTTCCAGTTGCCTTCTTGGTCATCTTTTTGTTGTTGCTATAGTAACATGTGAGATTCCTTTGGCATTTCCCCCTCTTTGAGGCACATTGAAAATTGATCCCTAAGTGCCTTTGAAATTCTATCATTTTCAGTGCAGATTTCTTCTCTATTTATTCGGTCAGTTTCAGTTACTTTTATTGACTTTATCTTCTTAAATGTCATTTCCATTTCTTTATTAGATACTGAGATATTCAATTCCAGATCTAGTGGTTTCATTGTCATTGCTTATGAGATTATATTGTTATAGAAAAGCAGGCAGATCTATTCTCTTTCATATCTATTTGTTCTCCTCATTCCAGTTTCATCAAAATGCATGATTTTCGTATTATCTGACCAACTAGATCCTGTTCTTTCTACAGGCTCATTTTCCCATCTAGTGCTTTTTGCTATTATATTATGTGCTATTTTTCATAATCTTCTACCTTCCTCTCATACAGTGCTTTTCAAATGAGTTCATACTCTAAACTAGCAATGCTTTTAAATGCCGTATATCTCTTCTTGACAGGGCGATCCAGTGTTTTCTGGTAAAAACAGTTTCTAGGCTCATTTGGTCTTCTCATTTTGGATGTTTTATATCACTTAAAATTTAAAATAATGATGATAACCAGAATCCATGCCTTGATTTTTATCTGCATTTTATTTTTTGAGTCAACTTCTTGTTTAAATGGTTGGGTTTGAGCTGTAGCAGTTGTATCTAACAGTACTCATCTCTCTTCTAATTTGCTATTGATTTTGACCTTTGCTTTAACTAGTTAATGATGTGATTCTGATTCTGTAATGATTTTTACATCTGTGACTAGCTTTTTCTGCTTGTTAAGATATTATCACTTTCATTTCTGTCCTATTTCAGTGTTCCATATATGAGTGCCTTCTGGCCTTCATCTTTTAGAAAACATTTATGATATGGAGGTCTCCAGTTACTGAATAATTGACAAACCTTCAGCTTCTTTCATTTCTTAGTCCTTTGCTATCCTTTCTAATATATATATACATACATATATGTATGTATACATGATAGTCATACTCCTCTTTGTTCACCTTCACACTGAAGTCATTGAATATCAAAGTATTTGTCAACTTTTTTTTGGAAGAACTTTGAATTCTTTGTAGGATTTCTCATCTTCTTTATCCTCTGCCGCAGATGTTGGTGCATGAGCTCAACTGTTTTCATGGGTGTTCCCTATGCCTACACTCATCATGGATCCTGCATGGTGAAGTTGACTAGTCATCCCATGAAATTTTGATTCTTTTTGTCTTTGGGCACATGTTGAAAACAATTCTACCAGTTATTTTATGGATTTCCCAGAGAAAAACTTGTAAACTATCCTTCCATTTAGTTTCAATTTTTTTAAAAATGGTTTTTGGTTTCATTTAATATGAAAGACACAGATTTGGATGTGACACAAGTTCTCTAGATTAGAGATTCTTAACTTTTTTTTATATCATGGACTCCTTTGGCAATGTGTAGTGAAGCCTGTGGACCTCTTCTCAAAATCATATTTTAAATAATGGAAGGTAGTGCTCAGTTTCAGTTAGAGGTTGGTGAAATTAAAGATGCAATCTTTTCTCCATCCAAGTTCCTGAAGTCCTGAAATCTATCCACAAACCCCAGGTTAAGACTGATTCTCTAATGTATCAACTATTGGTTATTACAAGTATATCCCCTTTAGAGGGTATGAAAAATTATAATAATGTTTCTAGATGGTCTAAAAAACTATATGTTTCTTAATAGCTTTTCTTATCACTTTGACATCATGGTTACTATAGAAGCAAAGGGGTGCAAGGGAGGACTGAGGATCATTGGGGGATTTTTTACTTCTTTCTTGAGTAGTCATAGACAAAGAATCCATTATCTGGTGGCCAGCTTGCTGTGGCTGAAGCTGCTTATCATTAGATAGGCTGATGGCCCTGGATAGTAGGCACAATCTATTGCTGAGACTGTCCTTGAAATCTTCCTAGTTTGGAAGAAAAGAAGGAAAGGAGAAATGAAGGAAAGAAGAAAAGAAAGAAGGAATTTATGGATGAGGTCCATATCTACTGACAGTCTTTCAGCAGCTTCTCAGAATGGTTAGAATAAGTTGTGGACATTTCCCCCTCTTTTAAAACTTTGAAATCTACTGCTTTCAGTTATTGTACAAAGAGAGAAATAAAAAGGAAAGAAGGAAGAGAGAGAAAAAACAGGGGAGAGAGGAAGGAAAAGAGGGAAGGTGAAAAGAAAGGATGGAAGCAAAAAAGGGAGGAGGGAAAGAAGAAAGGAAGGATAGAATGGAAGGAGGAAAGAAAGGATGGAGGAAAAAGGGAGGAGGGAAAGAAGAAAGGAAGGAAAGAATGGAAGAAAAAAGGGAGGGAAAGAAGGAAAGAAAGAAAAAAGGAGGGAAGGAGGGAGGAAAAAGGGAGAAAAGAAGGAAGGAAGGAAGGGGAAAAAGGAGGAAGGAAAGAAGGGAAAGAAGGAAAGGAAGGAAAGAGGAAACAAGCATTTCTATCATGTCTACTATGTGCCAGGCACTGTGCTAAGTAAGCACTTGATCTGCCAGAGCTAATGCTTTGCTGGCATCATCCTTGAGATCTCAGGGTTACTGCTATGCCATAAGGAAACGTCAGAGTAGAATTTCCTAGAGGTTTGATCTCCTTAGCTGATTTGGCAGCAGTGGATAGAGTGTTGGACTTGGGAGTCAGGAAGATCTGAGTTCAAATTCTGCCTCAGACACTAGCTGGGCAAGTCACTTAGTCTCTCAGCCTCAGTTTGCTCATCTGTAGAATGGACATAATGAGAGCACATTATGTAGAGCTGTTTTGAGGATCAAATGGAATAACATATTCTTTGTAAGACAAAGTAAAATATAAATATTTGCTATTATTGAGGAAGTCATTTAATCTCTAGGGGCCTCAGTTTATTTGTCTGTAAAACAAAAGGGATTGGACTGGATGGCCTCTAGTAGCTCTAATTCCTAGGACCCTTCTCTGCACAAGAAAAGCCCTGCAGTACAAATACATCCCAACAGTAAAGAGGAAGGTTCTAGAATTCTAAGCCCCAAAGCAACTGAGAATTTCTAGGGAATGAATAGTGGGAAGTTCAGCTGTCTGTCTAACTCTTTGAAGGCTTCATAGCACATTCAGTGACCTTGTTGAACACCTAAGGATTCTCAGACTGTTTCCTTTTGATCTGCTATCTGAACTACTTTCCCCTTTATCTGGGGACAAGCCCCCAGCCTTCTCTTGACCTGTGCTTTATGTCTGGAAGGTCCCTTCTCCCTATGCTCATCACCTTTCTTCCTTCCCTTCATTCACGTAACTCTTGAAATTCTATATCTGCCAGAAATCCTTAGCTCAGCAGCAATCTGAGCATTGGGGTATACTAGCAAAGATGGGGATAGCGAAGTGGACCATTCTTATTGACCTTTGGCCAATGTTGATGACTCCCCCTAGTAATTATGCCTGCTGGGAAGACTGAGGAAGGGGAGGAGTCATCCTCTGCAGACTAAAGTGATTACTGGGAAGGGGGAATGCAATCACTCCACTGTATATTCCTCATTAAAATATTTCTATTAACTGGCCCTTAAAGGTATATTTATAGCAACTGAGACAAGTTATTAAGGACCTCATTTAGATGGGGAATTAGGGATTCATATTTTTAGGCATAGAATGTGAGTGACTTGTAGGCAGGTGACCAAGGGTCCTTGGAGCAGCACTGTATCTCACTCAAGGAGAGAAGGAAGAGAAAGAGAAAGAATGCAAGGGGAAGGAACAGGTCTTCTCAGAGAGATGCTAGTGGCACACAGCTCTGTGCATGCGGGAGGCATCTCCTGGTCAGGAGCGCTGCTCTGATGACTCTCACTGGATATTATCATTTGATAGTCAAGGCCATTTCCTTGTTTGTAACAAGCTGACCTTGGATTTAGGGCTGAAGATCACTTTCTAGGTTAGTCAGGAAGCTCCTCAACACAGTCAACAGAATTCCATTTAACAAATGTTTATTAAATGGCTACTATGTGCAGGACTATAGAAGCACTGGCGATATAGAGGTCAACACAAAACAGACCCTGCCCTCAAAGACCTTACATTCTCCTGAGGAATATCTCTCTGTCTCTGTCTCTTTCTCTATCTCTGTCTCTGTGCGTCTCTCTTTTTGTCTCTGTTTCTGTGTGTCTCTCTGTGTGTGTCTCTCTCTGTGTCTCTCTCTCTGTATCTGTCTGTCTGTCTCTGTCTGTCTCTCTCTCTCTATGTCTCTCTCTCTCTCACGTACCCACACACAGAAATATAACATGCTAGTGCTGATCCTGGGAAAGTACTTTAGGCAAATAGGAGGAAGAAGCAGGGGTATCCTGCAGCCAGTTCAAACAGGCTCATAAGCTAATTGTTAAATTTTCAGTGTGAGTGTTTATACCTCAGAAATTTTAAAAAGGCTATTATTTTGTTGATTGTCTAGACTTCAGAGAAAGATGGAGAAAATTTTGATATTGCAAACTAATTTTAAAAGTGTGTTGTGGGTAAAAAAAATTTCCCAGAGGGCTGATTGTTAAATGTTTACCAACATAACTCCGGGAAGGAGGGACTACTTTGAGCAGGGGTGATCTGCAAAGATGCCAGAGGAAATTACTTGCACTTTGGGTTTCTTCTTTCTCCTCCTCCTCGTCCTTCTTCTTCTTCTTCTTCTTCTTCTTCTTCTTCTTCTTCTTCTTCTTCTTCTTCTTCTACAACAACAACAACAACAAATGACAATTTGGTCACAGGGTCACACAACTAGTAAGTGTCTGAGGTTGGATTTGAACTCAGGTCCTTCCAGATCTGGTGCTCTATCCAGTATACTACCTAACTACCCCTTAGGTATCCTACTCCTAATGCTTACTAGCTGTGTGACCTTGTAAGAGTTGTAGAACATCCTTGGGATGAATTTAGTTTCTTTACATATAAAATGAGAGGATTGGACTGAACACTTTCTGAGTTCTCTTCAAGCTCTTTATCCAGGATCATGTAATCCTGAAAGTCACTAGGGTGGACCCTAAAAGAAAGTTGGCCTTGAACAAATAAGATCTACTACTAAGTCTTGGGAGCTAGAGAATCCAGAGTGGGAAGGGATCTCAAGGGGCTTTTGTCTAATTCCTTCATTTTACAAAATTTTACAAATGAGGAAATTGAGGCATGAGGAGGTGAGCGGATTTGTTCAAGTTCACAAGGCAAAAGTTGAATTTAGAGCCAGTGCTCCTTTAACTGCATTAAGGGAACATTAGACATCTAATATGTATGAACTGGATCTGTCTATACTTTTGGGGCAGTTGATCCACTCACCTGTTTTATGTTAAAGGTGAGAAAAGAAAAAAAATTCTCATGTGCCACTAAGCATATCTCAGGGAACATCATGCCACTCGCATTTGTGCTTGCTTGGAGAACTTGGTGGCCTTTCATGCTGAAGATGCAGCTATCAAAATTACAGGTGCCGAGTTCAAGGGGCAAAAATAGGAGAGGGGAATCACCTAGTCAACACAAGCCATCAGCCCTTGGGAGCTGTGTCAGAGGAATGCTGGAAAAGCAAGTTTAAAACAAGGATGAAAATTTTGTTAGACCTCTTGACAAGATTGTATCTTTTCAGGATTGGGGATTTTAAAAAAAATGTATTCAATTTGCTGATAAGAATGACCAGGATTACAACCAAGTGGCTTATTTCTCCTTTTCCCCTCCTGCCTGGCTTGCAGCTAAAGATAAGATTGATGAGTCAGATTAAATTCTAACTGAAGGTCAATTTATATGATAGCTGGGGCTGTCAAGAGTATGATTTATGGAAGGGGTTCATATTTGCTAGAGGACTCTCAGCAGCTTCTCAGAATGGTTAGAACAAATTGTGGGCCTTTTGGGGGTTCCTTTTTAAACCCTTTGAAATCTTCTACTTCCAGTTATGTCCAAGTGCAGAAATGAGCAAACAAAGCCAGAGATCTGACCTCCTGATCTTACCTTTCCTGCCCCGAGACTTTAGCAGAACTTTTGTATCTCTTAGACAGTTTCAAGCTCTCTCCAATATCCGGAATGAGCTGCCAAGAGAGAGAAAGGAAGAGAAAGAGAGCCTGGAGTTCTTCAGGGCTTTCCTCTGCTTCCTCCCTGTTTCCAACCTTTAATTAAGGCTCGTGAAGTTCCTCCAGAAAGCTAGGGTCAGTCACAGTGGAAGGAGGTGCCTCTGGGACCATGAAGCCCAACCCAGACTTTCCATTGCTTTCTAAATGAAGTCTCCTGAGAGCGCCAGTCATGGGACACATGCTTGGGTAGCAGGACCCAGGTGTCATAACTTATCTTTGTTGATTTTCTCTATGGAATATTTGGCATCCCTTGCAGGCTTTCATCAGGTATTAGGGGGATCAGAGTTCCAGGAAACATCCCCATCTTTTGATTGCTCGCCAGCCGCTGTCTGACCTATGAGACTTTGTTATTAGCTTTAAAACCTCTGTGAATCCTCATTCCCTTCTTTCCTCCTCTTTCCCCTCCCCCCAGAAAAGAAAATCCATTAAGAAATTAGAACTTCCTCCAAAATCACAATTGCTTTGGTTTCTGGGTTTTAAGATGACATCAATTTTCATTTAGAACACTGCACAGTCTTGAAAGGACCCAAAGTCACCATTAATTTGTTTCTATTTCCTGACTCAGCAAGTTGGATGGATTTTTTTTTTTTAAAGCCTTCTGGCCCCACCTTTGGTATTATGTATGAGACTTCTAAAAGCTTTCTCTAGAGGTCTTGGAACTTGGGCATTTGCCAGCAAGTACTGTTTTCTGTCTCAGGGGGATTTCCAAATGGCTTTTGACTTAGTTCTATGGGAATATTCTTCAGTTAGCCTACACAGTGGCCCAGGAAGTCCTGCCTGCCCCAATGGTCAGTGGTCTCAGCCATGAGCTAGTCCTGGGCAGGGAACAGTTCATTCATGAAAGACCTAGCTAAATTAGAGTTCTAAATTAACTATTCCAAAGATGGGCTAACAACTTAAGTCTTTCCAGCTTCCAAGTCTGAATTCAAGACAAGCTAAACCCATAATAGGGTCCACGGGTGTATGTGTGGGAGTATACGGGAGATGATGTTCCAAAGGGTAAATCAAAGGCATAGACCCTCACCTTTAATTGGGCTAGCTACTGGCAAGGGAACGAAGCTCTTGGCTAATTTGTCTCAACCAACTTCAAATTCACAGGACATTAGAACTTCCATCAAATGCTGAGACTTTATCTGGAGGATTGTGTTCAGTTTGGGTGCCCCATTTAGAAAGAAAGAAATAAGCTATGACTTCTTAAGAAGGGACTTGGGTGGATGAGAAGCTTGGGGGCCACATCAGAATAGCAATGAACTATATGGTTTTCAAAGTGCTTTGCATTTATTATCTAATTTGATCCCCATAACAACCCTGTGAGGTGAGCACTATTTTTATCCCTATTTTTATAAATGAGGTAACTTGATAAATTTTATATATAAACCTTATAAATATATATAATTTATACATGAATTTTATAAATATATGTCTAACATATATAATTTATGAATACGTGTGATTCATATAGAATTTATAAATACGTAGAACTTATATGTAAGCTTATAAACATAACCATAAATATATTTTATATAAACTCTCTCTCTATAATTTTGATATAATTTATAAATATATAATATATAAATATAATTTATATAACTTTATGAACATATAATTTATATACCATGTATAAATATAATAATATATAATTTATAAATAAATGTAATATATACATAAGCTTTATAAATATAAATTAACATTATAAATGAGAGAGGCTAGATGACTTACCCAGGATCACACAACTAGCAGGTGTCTCAGGAAAGATTTGAACTCAAGAATTAGTTGAAAGAGAGGTATTTAACTTAGAGATGAGAAGACTTAGAAGGACCAGAATCATTATTTTCAAGTTTCTGAAGGGCTGTCACATAGAAGAAGGATTAGGCTAGTTCATCTTGGCAGAACTAGACATGCTGAGTAGAAGCTGCTGAGTGTTAGATTAATGTTTGGTGGAAGGGAAAGATTCCAGATGATTTGAACTCCCTAAGAGTGGAATGCACTTTCTGGGAAGGTGGTGGCTTCCCCGTTGCCGAAGGCAATGGAGGAGTTGGATAACCACTCTTTGGGGATACGTTCAGCCATTGAGAATCCATGGGTCCGTCATTTGCAGAGAACATTGATCTGCACTGCATTGATTCTAGACTGCAGGAGTCTGCAGGGAAAAAGGATTATTTTGAAAGCTACGATCAAGACCATCGAAAGTTAGTTATACCAGGTATGCTACCAATTTGGGCTTTCTGACAGAGATGTGCCTGTGAACGATGCACTCAAACCAAGCTGAGTTCTCTTAGGCGAGGCTGCATTGGGATCATTGGATGGTAGAGGGGCTCTCTAGTCTAAATCCCTCATTTTACAGATGAGGAATCATGGTCATATAGGTAGTAGACATCAGAGTCAGGATTTGAACCCAGGTTCCCTGACTCCAAAGCTAGTGGGCTCTTTCTACTGTACAATTCTTGTGGATCATTATTGATCAACTTTTGTTAGAGGCCGCTAGGTGGCGCCATAGTGCATAGAGACATGGGCCTGGATTCAGAAAGACCTGAATTCAAATTTGGACTCAGACTCCAGCCGTGCAACCCTGGCAAATCGCTGAATAGCTGGCTGCCTCAGTTTCCTCATCTGTAAAATGGGGATAATAATAGCATCTGCCTCCCAGGGTGGTTGTGAGGTCAAATGAGATAATGTTGTAAAGCATTTAACAATGCCTTGTACACAGTAGGTGCTTAATTAATACTTGAACTTGTTCATCGCTTGTTCTCAAAGAGGACCAGTGGAAGGAGATAATAGTTATAAAAAATGCTTAGTACAGTGCTTGGCACATAGTAGGCACTTAATTTATCTTATTATACGTTATATCTATAATTATAATTTCTATATATTTATATAAATATATTAAATTAATTAAATATTAATTAAATTAAATTAATTAAATGTAATTCATATACTTCTATAATTTTATTATATATCATTATATATATTATTATGGGTAGCTAGGTAGCGGAGTGGATAGAGTGCCATGTCTAGAGTGAAGAAGATCTGGGTTCAAATTTAGCCTCAGACACGTACTAACTGTGTGACCCTGGGCAAGTCACTTAACCCTGTTTACCTCAGTTTCCTCACCTGTTAAATGAGCTGGAGAAGGAAATAGCAAACTGCACCAGTATCTCGGCCAAGAAAACCCCAAACGGGATCATGAAGAGTCAGACACGATAAAAAATGACTGACCAATAGCTATTTATATACTTGCCATAATTATCATCATAATAATTTAAAATTATACTTAATATATTGTACAACTAAAATATTTATATTAATATTATTGTAATATAGTTATTTTATATAATTATTTTCTTCCTTCCTTCATCTCCATAGAGAATATCTGAATAATACAACCTTGGGAAAATCACTTAAACTTCCCCTGGGCCTCAGTCTCCTCCACCATAAAATAGAAGGACCAGATTACCTGCTGCCCTTTAGCCCTGAGCCTGATCACTAATTATAAACCCTACTAGAATCACTGCAGATGAGTGAATGTGGGTAGACTGTTCGTCATAAAAATGCAATTAAGGGTGAGTTTGATTAAAATGCAGTTCCTCGGCATGAAATCTGCCCCACAAACAGGCTCAAGGTACAGCATGGAGGTTTCCTAGCCATGAATTAAGATGAAAGATTATGAACAGACACAGTCACTGAGTTTAAGCTGCTGAGAAGGGCCCGGAATGTGATTTGAAAAGATGAATATGTAAGCAGATTATGCCCAGGAACTGGGACTGTATTTTGAGCCATGTAGAAATGTATGAGCCAACTGCTCTGTGACTTGTAGCTGTTCATGATATTCAGAGTTTCCGCATGATGCTTTAATTAATGCCATGGTCTGATTTATGGCATCCTATACATTGGGTTAGTTTTCTTTTTCATTAAGTAGTGTCCTGGCATCATGAAGCCACCTGAATAGCACGTCTTCTCTGCTCTCATTGTTCCCCTTTCTTAGAATAGCCTCCTTTGTCTGGAGCAGGGAATAAATAGGGCACTGGGTTTTGTGCCAGGAAGACCTAGGTTTAAATCCCACCTCAGACACTTACACAGCTGTGCCATCCCGAGGAAGTTACTAACCTCAGTTTTCTCATAAGTAATATGGAGATGACAATAACACTTAACATTACAGGGTTATTGTGAGGAGCAAATGAGATATTATATGTAAAGTGCTTTGCAAATTTTAAGCCTCTAAAAATTATACTTACTGCTTGATTGTTATTATTGGTTTAATTTAAGGGTTTAATTTAAGTGGTGAAGTGGGTAAAGCACTGGACTTGGAGTCAGGAATTTCTTCCTGAATTCAAACTCAACTCTAGACACTTACTAGCTTGGTGACCCTGGGCAAGTCACTTTACCCTGTTTGCCTCAATTTCCTCATCCAGAAAATAAGCTGGAGAAGGAAATGGCAAACCACTCCAGTACCTCTGCCAAGAAAACTCCAAAAGGGGTCATGAGAAGTCAGACATGATTGAAAAATGTCCGAGCAACTTAAATACTGCCTCCTTCTGGAAGACATCTCTGGTCACATTAGACCTTGTTTACCTCCTTTTTCTCTGAATCCCTCTTCTCATAACTGTGAACACCCATTAGCCATGGACTAATGTGAATTGTACCTGCTTTTATCTATTACTTCATATACATTTGTCTGGTCTCTCCAACTAGATTATAAGTCCCCCCGCCTCACTTTTCCCTCCAAAAGGCAGGAAGCATTTGTTTTTCTTTTGTATCTCTTATAGTGCCTAGCAACAGGGCTGGGTGCACCACAGTCAGGAAGCCAAGGCCCTGGTCCGCAACCTGCTAAGGTTTTCTGGGACTTTCTCACTCAGGCTTGGATGCTGCTTTCAAAGGAAGTTCAAATCACAGTTCTGTCTGACCAGTCCCAGGTTATGTGTGGTTCTGGACAGTTCACTCCAGGACCTCATCTGTAAAATAAAGAAACTCCAGACCAGTAATGTCAGACTTAAGAGGAGATCCATACATAATGGCCCCTATGGGCCACATATTGACTTTGTTCTAAAATGTAATATTATCTGTTTTATTGTATTTTTATTTGTCTGATGAAGTATTTCTCAATTTATGTTTTAATCTGGTTCAGGTTGCATTTGGGAGAGTGAGCCCACAAGTCTCTGGTCTGAGTAACCTTGAGGTTCCTTTTTAGCTCTCAGTGGATGACCCTATGACTAGGGATCTCAAAGCTACCTTTCAGCTCTAATGTCCTGCCAGTAATTAATGGCATGTTTTGACATTCAATGCTGGGAATTTAAGTGTAGTTGAGAGAACACTGGATTTGGAGTCTAAAGGTCTGGATTTGTATCCTAGAGGACTCCTAAGCAATTCTCTTCTCCCTCTAAGTCCTTTGTTGTTATTGAATGGTTCAATCATTTCATCATTCTCACAACAGTCAATCAATCATATTGTTCTCAGTGGATCTAAAGGCCTGCGACCACCTTCATGATGCCTTTACTGATCACTCCAGCTGTTAGTGCCTCCCCCTCCCCACCCTATCACCCTGCATCTATTTTATATCTAATTGTATAGACCCACCTTTGTATATGTGTTTCCCCCAACTAGACTAGAATAAAACTGTGCCTGTCATATGATGGGCACTTAATAAAATGCCCAGTGGGTGGGCATGTTTCAAAAACAAGGTTAGGCTTAGAAAACAATGGGCTATTGGAGTTGGAAGAGACCTTTGAGATCATCTAAGGCCACTCACTAATTTTACAGAGGAGGAAACTGAGGCCATGAGAGGCAAACTGCGGGCATGCAGTGAGTTAGGTTCACCACTGACAGGTCTCCAGAGCTCTTGCTGCCTCCTTAGTGGTGAGACATTCTTTGAATCACCCCCATACCCAATCCAAATGTTTTCAGCACCTCCTTTATGCCCATCCTATTCTCACTTTCAAGGAGGTTATGATCTTGTTGGAGAGACAAGATTAATCCATTTAAAAATCATAAAAGAGCAGGTCTTTTAGTGGAGGCTGAATGGTCCCTGACTGCAGATGCTTTAGAAGGGATGGCTGAAGGTTGGACTTTGCTTCCCAGCCTGAGAAACAATGACTATGTGACTCCTGAAAAGCAGAATGAGGCCTAGAGGGATGCTAGGAGTTTAGAGAAGGCAGAGGTCACAGAGTCAGGGACCAGTACTCAGGCACCAGTCACATTCATCTGTTAGTTCCTGGGGCAGCTGCCAAGGGGAGTGCCTTCTTGAGGATTCCCGACTCTTGCCAGCCAAGCCCCTGCCCATACTGGACAGTGGTTCATTTGGCTTCTTTGGAAAGTCAAAGTTTCATATTTCATGTGAGTTTCCCTTCTCTGTCATTACCCCCTTCCCTGCCCTACCCCCATATTAATTAGTAATTGTAATTCTGGGAAGAGGGAGCAGGCCTTGAAATCTAGCCTTGGATCCTGACCATCATGCTATTAAGAATCAAG
Organism: Notamacropus eugenii; assembly: GCF_028372415.1. Classification (NCBI taxonomy): domain Eukaryota; kingdom Metazoa; phylum Chordata; class Mammalia; order Diprotodontia; family Macropodidae; genus Notamacropus; species Notamacropus eugenii. The sequence continues at coordinate 232,584,055 of NC_092872.1, forward strand.
GATTTATACAAATTAGAATGCCGCTCAGGAGGAGTGGCTGAATGAATCTTGTCTTTCCCCTGCCCACCTACCTCCAATCCTCCCTTAATTTTAAAACAAAAAACCCCAGTGAGAGTCATGCTTGAGGAGCAGCGGGAAAAGGTAAAACCTAAACCCCAAGCATCTTTGTGACCACTCAGTGGTAAAGTAGAAGGCCAGAGGGCTTTGGGGTCAGATGACTTAGCTTAGAAACTCAACTTTGCTCACTCGTATGACCTTGGTCAAGTGATAACCTCGCTGTACCTCATTGCAATTGTACTACATGGTCCTGTCTTGCTCTTAATGTCTGACACCTAAGTGACTCAGTATATAGAGTGCTGGGCTTGGAGTTAGGGAGACCTGGGTTCAAATCCAGCCTCAGACACTTAATAGCTATATGATCCTGGGCAAGTCACTTAACCTCTATTAAACCACCAGAGAAAGAAATGGCAAACCATGCCAGTATCTTTGCCAAGAAAACCCCAAAGTGCATCACAGAGAATCAGACACAACTGAACAACCATCTGAGAACCAAAAAGGAGATCAAGGGAATAAGTTTTATTTTTTCCCCCAATTTGGATTAAATTTTACTTGTAAACTGTTGTTTTTTTCCATTTCAGGTCAGGTGGGCCTTGTCCAATTACAAACAGTTCTCACTTTACCTAAGTGGACCATTCTGCAGACCTCTATATAAAATGATTTTTAAATAATGCAAATTTGCCCCTACCTACCCATTTCATTTAGCCTATACAACAAAGTCATACACAAAATAATACCTTTATGTAAGTTGTAAAGTACACTTAAATACAGACATATTAAATACTCTACCATGATAATGAACAGAATGAAATGAAAGGTAAAGTTAATGATCAAGTAGGCACAGTACTGCACAGTAAAATTAACATAGGTGTGCATTATGTTGACCTTTTCCTACCTACCGCGCCTAGTTTCATTGGCAGGTGACTGCACAACTTTTTTTAAATGAAGCTGTTCAGAAATGTTTGGACGGTAGTTCCCTTTTTTTCCTTGTATTTCTGATGGTAGCAAGCAATATTATCTTCAGCTAGTCTGAACTCTTAAAAATCTTAAAGTATTTGCATCCATCTTTTCTATACAAGAAAAACAATTCACTCAAATGATGACATGCTTCTGTCAGCTATTTTGTGACCAACTTTTTTGGTTCAACCTTGGGTTCCAAAGCTTGCCTTTCTTTTTCTGAGGTCTTTGCAGCTAACAGTTCAATCAGATCCTCATTCGACAGTTTTTCTCCATGATACTCCATCAACTCCTCCACATCCTTCTCATCCCCTTCTAGCTTCAATTCTTGTGCTAATTTTACCACCTAGTTACTCACGTCTTCAAATATTTCATCTTTGTCAAACCGACAAAAATCGGGATTGAACTGTGGGCACACTTTTTTCCTCCAAAAACTCCCTTCATACGTGTTTCTCTTACATCTTCTCATGTGTCTCAGAATTCTTTATGTAAAGTCAAATTTTTATAAGGTGAGAACTGTCTAGTCTCCTGCTCAAACTCCTTCCTTCTGCTAAAGGGAAGGCTGGTGACCTACTGTAGCTCTCAAATAATCTGACTTTGAAGTAATCTTACAGAAATGGAGGGCATGGTAGTCAGAGATACCTTGCGCATAATATGCACTGATTCATTCTGTTGAATTGAAATAAGCAACAGGGTTGGTATTCTATGTGTTGCCTGTAAAAACAAAACAAAAAAGTGAAATAACCTGTGTTGTAGACCCTGTAAGATGTGTTAGAGATAGACAGAATCCCTGATGTCTTCTCAATGCCCTTGTAGCTACCTTGGGGTTAGCGTAAACTTTGTACAGCTGCCTCTGCTTTAGAAATAGGGATATAATTCTCCTCACATTTGATACATTGCAAATCAGAGAGTACTATGGTGATGGAAGATGCCTTAGAGAACACCTACTCCAACGCTTCATTTTACAGATTAAAGAGGTCAGAGAGGTCAAGTGATTTTCCTAGGATAACACAGCGAGTGAGTGACAGTTAACTTATAATTAGCAGGGCTAATTGGAGAAGGATCCAAGAAAATAAGTAGTTTAGAAATAATTTTCTACTTGAGGTAGCAATGTGTGATATGATTCTCTCTCCCAGAACACTTTCCTTCCTGGCTCAGGCCCATTTAAAATTGAGTTTTTTGTTACTAGAGTCACATTGGCACATCTTGGCCTACAAGTGTGCTGAAGTGGCAAGGGAGAAGCCCTCCTGAGAGAACAGAAAGGTCCTTCTCTGGTCCTAGGAGGCAGAAAACTTGGATTCTGTTCCTTAACACTGATGAGCCAGCCTGGGGCTTTGGGCGAGTCACTGAGAGAGCCTCACCTATAAAATGGAGAAAACCACATTTTCCTTTGAGAAAAGTGAGGAAGTTGGAGAGAATAATCTCTTGAGATCTCTTTGAGGCTAAGATCTGGTATAGCTTTCTCTCTCTCTCTCTCTCTCTCTCTCTCTCTCTCTGTCTCTGTCTCTCTCTGTCTCTCTGTCTTTCTGTCTCTCTCTCTCTCTCTGTCTCTGTCTCTCTCTGTCTCTCTGTCTTTCTGTCTCTCTCTCTCTCTCTGTCTCTCTGTCTCTCTGTGTCTCTGTCTCTGTCTCTGTCTCTCTTTCTGTCTCTCTCTCTCTCTCCCCGTTTAGTGAGAAGCAAACTTGCTGTCCCACTGGTAAGGGGCAGCTGTCTGTCTCTGTATGGCCCATTTATATAGGATGCCACTTCCAAGGCTGTTCCCAGTTGGCCAGTTAACTTGCAGCTGGCTTCATATTCTCCCTTGAGAATTCTGTTGTTTTTCCTTTGAATTTTTCTCCTGCCCACCAAAGACCTCCAGCATGACAGAGCAGCATGGTGCATCTCAACACTGGTGCTTCCTCAGACCAATTTCTTCCCATTTCGTCTTGTTGAGCCCTGGAAGGAAATAGCCCATATTATCCTGCTCTGAGAGGCCCCAGAGCCCGTGGGCCTGCTGCTAGGCTTATAGCTCTGCTGAGTTTTTAATACCTGTATTAACTCCCTTGTGCAGCAATAAACCGTTCTGAGAGTTAGCCTACTTTGTATTTTTAGAGCGTGGGCTATCAAATACTCAACTCATAAAGCAGCCCCCTTATGCTCAGCCAGGAGGAGCTGCCTTGGTGGACAGGAATAATTTTAATTCTTTGAAATTCATTCTCCTTTTTTCCTCCCTTCCTTTGCTCTTTATCTGATCTTAGTTTATCCTCATAGTTTCTTTGTAAGCTGGAGAAAGGAAGGATTTATCACTGCATTTTTCCAGATGGGAGGGAAAAGCGAGACCAACTCCTAAATGCATGAGTCCATTTCAGAGCTGGGATGAAGATCATGCTGCCATCCTGATAGAGCAGGGGTTCTTAACCTGGGGGTCCATAGATAGATCTCTGAAGGTCCATGAAGTTGCATGGGGAAAAATACATCTTTATTTTCACTGAAATGTAGTATTTCCTAGAATTATGAAAGTAGACCACAAACATAATTCTCAGAAGGGGTCAATAGGTCTCAGCACACTGCCAAAAGGATACACAACACAAAAAAAGTTAAGAACCCTTCAGCAAAGACAAAAAAAAGGATATCTTTTTATAGAGTAAAAGAAAAAAATCACAGTGTGATAGTATTGAAGAAAGAATATAGGCCCAAAGACAGAGTCTGGGTCTTCAGGCCCCAGTCTTACAAGCTGCATGACTGTAGACAAGTCAATTAAGATATCTTCCCTGAGAATCATTCCCTTGTCTGGAAAATAAGAATAGTAATAGTTGTGCTATGTATGTGGCAGTATTGTTTGGAGAAAAGGGAGTTTTCTAGTGGTTTGCCCTGTGGATTGTTCCCTGCTTCTATGCTGTTCACCATTTTGATTTAGATGATGGGCATAGATAACATATCCATTGCAGTTTGTACACGATGCTTTTGGGAAATGTACACTTTGGATAGTAGATGCAGTCTTCTAAAAGATTTGATATGCTTTGCTATGCCAATAACATGCTATGCCAATGACATGCTATGCCAATAACATGCTATGCCAATGACATGCTATGCCAATGACATGCTTTCTTTTCTATTTTACTTTATATTTAAGTTAATGATAAAAAAAAAGATTTGGTAGCCTGCAACAATTAGCTGAATTTAATTAGATGCTATCTTATAGGAGCAAATGTAAACTTCTACTCTTGGGTTCAAAAGCTCAGTTTCTCTTTTCCCCAATTCAACAAGCATCCATTAAGTATCCACCTTGTACAATGCACAGTGCAAGTCTCTGAGGGTGAAAACACAAAAACCAAACCAAATGAAAAAATAGTGTTTGACCTTAAGGAGATTAAGTTTTACTGAATGAATGAGAAAGCATTTCTTAAACCTACTATGTACTAAGCACATAGTAGGTGCCAGGTGCTACTGGTAAAGGATAGGAAAGATATGACTAGATACCAATTTGTGTGAAAAGTATCTGGGAGTTTTAAAAGACTAAAAGCTGAAAGTGAGTTAATCATTGACACGGCACTTTGAAAGTTAATGGAGTTGGCATTAAGTACGATGGAAGGTCTAGAATGAGGGAAGTGATCTTCTTGCTGGACTCTGCCCTCATCAGCCATCTGGAGTATTGTTCAGGTCTGGGTCCCACATTTTAGGAAGGACATTGACAGGTTGGAACACATCCAGAAAAGGGCTGGCAGGGTGAGGACTGGAAAGCAGGATATACAAGTAGCACATGAAGGAAACAGGGATATTCAGCCTGGGAAGAGTAATTCTTTCTTTTTCTTTTTTGGTGGGGGAACATAATAGAAGTAGGAAAATATAATTGGAAATGAGAATTAGACTTAATAATAATAGTTAGCATTTATGTAGCACTCTAGGTTTGTGAAGCCCTTTGGATTATCTCTTCACAGCAACCCTGTGTAGGAGGTGCTTTTATTATCCCCATTTTACAGATGGAGAGACTGAGGCCAAGAGAAGGAAAGTGATTTGTCCAAGGTCACAAGCTTTTAGCTGTCTGAAGTGGTTCTCCTGCCTCTGTCTAGCACTCTATCCACCATCTACCTTTCTACCTCTAACAAACAGACTCTCTTTGCTTTGTCCCAGAGGACAAAGACACAGGTGGAAGTTACTGGGGAGCAGATTGATACCCTGTGGGAGAGAAAGCCTTGTTGTCAATTAGAGCGATCTTAAAGTAAAGTGGGCTGCTTCACTGGGTAGGGATTTCCCCACTCCTGGGGATGTCCTTGAGCAAATGATGGATGTCTGGGAGACTGAGAGAGTCTGTATTCAGGTGCAGGGAGACCTTCCAGCCCAGCGGTTGTGGGGCTCTGGGAGTCTGGGATGCTGGCTGAGCTCAGCCAAGCACCTACTTCCCTTGCAAGCAATCCCAAGAGACTTCTGATGGCTTTGACCAGTGATTTGGAATGTCTCCTCCCCACACTCCTGGGCCCTCATCAAGGGCTTAGCTGGATTTCCACTTAATTTTCCCAAGACCTTGTTTCATGCTCTGGTTGTCCTAACTTTGAAAGCACAATCCCATAGGTCAGGGGGAGGGTTCAGAAACCCCTACAGACAGATTAGGTTCCCTTAAAAGATTGATGGGAGCAACTTTCTGGTGAATGGACCAGGCTGGGATTCTTTGCAGCCCTCAGCTCAGCAGGAAACCAATTAAATTTCTCAAGAACAATTTGTCAGTCAGTTAACAAGTACTTATTCTGAATTAGGATGCAGCCGACTCTGTGACATGTCTTGAGGATATAAAGAAAAGCATAGAGCCCATTCCTGCCCTTAGGAATCTCACCTTCTGTGGGGGGGGCAGGTAAAATAAAGAACTAAAGACGAACAAGATCCATGGAAAGCTGGAAGGTGACCTCTGTGGGGATGGAACTAATGGAATTGTGTGAAATTTGGATTCACTCAAAGCTGCATTTGAGGACCTAGAGGGCCACATGTGGCCTCAAGGCTGCAAGTTCCCCACCCCTGGAAGGGACAGAGAAAGGCTTCTCTGATTTCAGCGGAGTCTTGACTGAAGCCAGCAACGCTAAGAGTTTGCTTTTGAGGTGGTTACGTAGGCTAAACAGACACACATTATCTACTGGATGCGTCCTGTTAGGGGGTCCTGGACATACTTGCTTTGTAGAGGGGAAAAGTAACTGAGAACCACAAGACAAGGGTCAGTGAAGAAAATCTGGACCTTCCCTCTGCCACTGACCACCTCTGTGACCTTGGGCAAGTCACTTAACTTTGACCTCAGTTTCCTCTTATATAAAATAAAAGATTTGAGATGAGATGACCTCAGGTCCTTTCCAGCTCTACTTCTGTGACTCTGTGTTCTTGCAAACCTAACCACCTGTTAATACAGAAGAAAGTAAGCTTTTTGAGGAAAGGAAGGCTTTACACATAGCAGGCATTTAATAAATGTCTGATCTCTGTGGAAACCAACACACACACACACGCACACACACACACACACACACACACACACTTGAGAGGGGAGTTATTTGTTCTAAACAAATGTCTAAGCTCCACATGTACTCCCTGGGCTAAGAAGATCCAGAGGGAAATCATTTGGCACATAATTGTGCTCATTTGGTCTTGGATAACCATAACTCATTGGAATATTTGACCTCAAGAAGCCCAAAGGAAATAGCTCATCATGACCTCTTCTCATGTCTAATACCAGCTGTCGCTCTCACAACCATAAATATTTCCTAATATGGTTTATTTGGTTTATACAATCACCACATGCTGATTCCTTTAAATGGAAGTAGGCTCCTCGCATTATAATTCTTGTAGAAGGCTGAACTTGGGTCTTTTTCGATGTATTGCACTCTGGTGGGTCTTTAATTAATATGATGGGTGGAAGTAGAATGGTAAGGTGAAGGCCTCTCCAACAGAGCCAAAGGAGCAGTCCCATGGACAGGAGTCTTGGAGAGGAGCCATCAAACCACCATCATCCCTCTAGCTTGAGATACAATGGAAGGGAACATGGTGCCAGAGGAGGGGAAGTCAATGGCTTTTGTGAAGCCAACTTTAAGAAGGAGTAACAGCAACCACCATGATGACAGCATTTATAAGGCATTTTAAGGTTTGAGAAGTGTTTTACATGTTATCTTATTTGATCTTTTTAACCACTCTGTTGTTAAATATGTCTATATATAACAAGTATAGATACAATATATAAATGTAAAATTATGTAAATATTATCTCCATTTTACAGATGAGTAAACTGGGGCTCTGAGAAATGAGGTAACTTGTCCAGGGTCACATAGTTAGCATGTGTTTGAAGCAGGCTTAAAACTCTAACTTTAAGTCTTATTCTGAAGGGATTTTAAAATACCTCATGGAAACAGAGTTCTACAAAATGGGACTAGGGAGTGGAAATTGCTCTATCTGTCTCGAGCAGGGGCTAGAGCACTTACCCTAAAATTAGGAGGTCTTAAGTTCAAATCTAGCTTCAAATACTTTTACTAGCTGTGTGACCCTGGGCAAGTCCCTTAATCCTGTTTGCCTCAGTTTCCTCATCTGTAAAATGAGCTGGAGAAAGAAATGGCAAACCACTCCAGTATCTTTGCCAAGAAAACCCCCAAATTAGAGTCAGTTAGACATGACTGAAATGGATCCACAACAGTAACGCTTACTTTTCTCATCTGCTTGCTAACTCTGGATTTGACATGCACTTGTGTGACTTTGACCAAGTCAAATGATTTCTTTGGGATTCATTGTAAAATGGGTATAGGTATGCCCCTCTGTTTTGAAAATTCGAATTTAATGCATATTTCTTTTTATAAAAAATTATACCTTTTGTTTTTATATCACCTGCATTTCTCAATATGTCCCTCTCCTACCCTTCCCAGAGAACCATACCCTATAACAGAGAATTTTAAAAAAGAAAAAAAATCCAGCAAAATTATGGGCACATCAGCCAAGTCCAACATTCCATGTAGTGTTCAGCATCCATAGTAACTCATCTCTGCAAGGAAGAGGGGAGATCCATTTTTTATACCTTATTTTTGGGACCAAGCTTGGTCATTCTAATTTTACCACATTCAGTTTTGATTGTTTTCAATAAAGTCAGGACAAGTTACTGAGCATGGTGGCTCAAGCTTCTAATCCCCCATACTGGAAGAAGGGAGGTTGGTGGTTTGATTAAGTTCTGGAGTTCTGAGGTGAACTAGAGTATGGAGATGGTGAACCTCTGAGAGCTGGGAGTGAAGCAGAGGAACCAGGCAAGACAAGGAGGGAAGGTCAGAAATAGAGATGGTGAAAAGTCCTGAACTGGTGGCATTGTTCCACAAGTGGCCACTCTGCTTCCAGTCTGGGTGACCCGGGGAGACCAAGTCCCCTAAAACAAAGGAACAAACAACAAAACCACAAATAAAACCTAACAAAGAAGTCCAGTTAAGCCAACAAGCAAGTGTTAAGAACCAGGTGCTGTGCCAAAGAAAGACAAAAGTCAATCTCTGCCTTTAAGTTGCTCGCAGTCTAATGGGAGAAGCAACATGTGAACACTATGTACAAACAAGATATATATGGGAGAAATGGGAGATAAATATGGAGGGATGCACTATCATTAAGGGGCCCCCAGAAAGCTTCATACATGGGGGATTTTAGCAGGAAGCCACCATTCCACAATACTTACTATGTATGAGGCACATAACAGGTACTTAATTTATTAGACAATAGATGTCAAGGTGCTTTGAAAAGTATGATACTTTAAACGTGTCCATTCTTATTATTTCATTATCACATGAACTGTGAATATGTCCTGTGCTATGAAGTAAAACTCTCCCATGAAAGCAAAGATTCACTTCCTCCATTGGAATTCAGTGAAAATGCATCAGAAAATTGTATCTTTCAGCCTGTTGTCCATCCGTCTCCTCCTAAAGGTCAGTGATCAGTGCCAGAATGGGGCTTTAGGCACCCAGCCCTCTTTGGCAGGCTAAAACCCAGATGCGTGATCTCTGGGAAAACCACACACACACACACACACACACACACACACACACACACACACACACACACACAAGAGGGGAGTTATTTGATCTAGATGAGAGCTGCTTTAATGCATTACCGCCTGGAGTCCCATTTGTTTCTCCGATTCACAAAGAGGTGGAAAACATTTTAAGGAGGTGAGCTCTTAAGCATTAGTTTTATGGTCTCCTTGTAATGGAATATGCCAGATAGGAACATTTCTCAAGAAAGCAGCATCAGACTAGGGGCTTCATGGCTTCTTCCTGCTTCAGACAGAGATCCACCATCTGAAGGAGAACCAGAGTTTTTGGATGGAGGAATGAATCCCTTTGGATTGCAGGGAGCCTGTTTGCTCTCGGCTACTCTGACTTTCCTACTGCTCTAGAGCTTGGATAGTTTTGGAGACAGGGGATTTCACAACTCTGGTGGTGCTTCTACAGGTACCTTGTACTGCTATCTTTCCCTGACCCTATCAATCAATACCCCCTTTCTCCTTCTGTATAGACAAATCATAGAATTCTAGATCAAGAAGCTGGAAGGCTCCTCACTCTCCTTCTGGGCCAGTCCCCTCATTTTCCACACGAGGAAGCAAAGGCCCAGGGAAGTTAAAGACCTACCTAGACCATGTCTCTAGGTATGTCACTCTTTCCATTATATTCAACTTTCAGGTCTCAGCTGAAATCTTACCTCCTCTTCCATAAAGTTCCTTACCTGACCGGGTAGTCCTCCTATAACTTGAAGCTCACACAGCACAGCAGACTTTGATTCAAGTTGTTTCTGCGGCTAATTATCCATCCTATCTTAAGGAAGTCAGGTGCCTTAGAGGCCAGGTAGTCTCTAGGGTCCCTTCCCCTAAACCTATAATCTTATTGGTCATGAACAACCAGGAAGCTCTCTGTGGACCAGCATTGAGTTTTGTACTTTTAGGAGATGGCCAAACAGACTTGTATAGTAATCAGTATTGGATGGGCACTGTGCATAATTGTTGAACCTGAATTGAGGTGACTCCAAACGTGAGGCCTGGGCCTGACTCTGGTCCTGTCTGGAAGAGGTTTTTGTGGGAAGACATATTTTTTCCACATTATAAACATTTCCGTGGACAGATGAAGGTGGGAAAAACATCCTGTCCTTAGCTTATCTTCCTTATCAGTGGGGTGTTTGAACCCTGACTTGGGGTTGGAATCCCCTTTTCTGAAGCCCACACCATATTTTCATGGCATTTCAGTTCAAGAAGGTTTATACCTCAGTTACACAAAGACCGAGGAATTCTAGGTCATGCTCCTCACCTTGATTTATTTTTCTGGAGGAAATCGAATTCCCTTGGGCTAAAAGCACTAAGGACTAAAAGCTAAATGAAGAGAGGGGGGAAATGGAATGACTTGAATGTTTTTACTCACTCTGACCTAGTTTTCATAACTGTAGTGCAATGAATGGGGGAAGCAATTGTGATGCTGCACAGAAATCCCTGCTCTAATGAACTTGGACTCCGTTCTTGAGTTCCTTTCAGCTAGCGGGCTCCAGGGTCAAAGATATTTAATGGCAGGGCTCTTAGCTTCTGGGTTGTGGGGCAGCAGAAGTGGGGGGAGCAGGTTAAGAAAGGGAGGGATGGGCAATCTCTCAGGGAATGACAGCTTGCTATGTTGCTTCCTTGGATGAATGTTGCCACAGTGTTGGGTTCGAGGGTCTGTTGCCTCAGGTAAATTTCCTGTAATTTAAGTCTGAATACAGCTAGAGGCAAGAAATGATGACTTAGGGGAAGACACTGTTAATTTTTTAGTAACCTGTCAAATTTCAGCGATCTGGGAAGAGGAAATGATGCCCTGGCTTCCCAGGAAAAGCAAAGACTTTCTAAATCGGGGAGACTGGGAATTGGGACAAAGGCATTGAGACAAAGATAAGTAAGATTCTTTTGTGGTATCTGGTACTATGATCCTTCCATCTTTAATTCCCTCACTTACCACTACCACCATCCCCTATATTTGATCCATTGCCAACCCTTGCTCATCTGATGCTACAGCTTCTGTAACATCCATCACCCCTCTCTCCTTCTTCCCCCTCTCCCCCACTCAAAGTCCAGGCCCTCATGACTTTCCACTTGAGTAACTGCCATAGACTCTTAATTAAGCACTCTTCCCTCCTTTCCAGTCTCAACCCCTTTCCAGGAAGGGGAGAGACTTTTCCACAAAGCTGTTGAAACAATCTTCATGAAGGTACACTACTCATTGTTCCCCATACATGATACCATTTCCTGTCTCCATGCCTTTGTGAAAGCTTTCTTCCATCACTGGAATCTTCTCCCTCCTCACCTCTACCTTTTGGAATCCCTTGACTCTTTCAGGCTCAGTTAGCAACTGTTGACAACTCCTACAGAAAGTCCTTTAGGGGGTTAATGCTCTCTCTCCCAATTATTTTGAATTTATCCTGTAGATGATGGATATGGACTTTATCTGTGTACATATTATATCTTTGTCCCTTCAACACTCTCCTCACGTGAGAGCAATGACTGTTTTATGTCACTGCATCTCCAGTGAGTACCTTGCATATCATAGGTGCTTAATAAATGCTTAATTGATTTTAATTGAATAGTAAACAAGAAGGTTCTCTTTTTAAAAATCATGAAGCACCTAATTAAATCTTTCACATTAGATTAAGTTTGATGCATAAACATCAAACATAATATTTGATGATTGAGTGTTCCTTTCAGGCCATCAATTGATTGGATTCATTGGCTTAACCAACAAAACACTGAAGTCAGAAGAACTGGGCCATGTCTCTGCTCTGCTATTTGTGCCCTTGGATGAATCAATCAATTTAACTAAACAAGTATTTCTTAAGCACCAATTTCATATATATTTATATAACACACACATACGTATAATGTTGAATGTTAAATACATTTTGTATATTGAAAACATACACATTGAATACATACATACAATGTTGAATACAAATGTTGAAATAATATAGTTTTTGCTCTTAAGTACCTTATAAATTAAATAGAGGGGATACAACACATACAGATGATCATCAGATAAGTTCCAATGTAATAAGGGCAGAAAGATGATCCGAACAGAATGATGTGAGGCATTTAAAGGGGGGTGGGGAGCAGTGCCAATTATGAAAAGCTCCAAGGAAAAGGTAGAATCTGAGCTGATCCTTGAGGCAGGGGAAAAGTTTTAATAAGCTGTAGGAGGACTGTCCAGGTGTGAGTGAATAAAGACACAGGTAGGAAATGGTAGGAGAAATCAGAGGATAATGAGTAGCCTAATTTGACTGGGAATAGGGAAAGACAAGTGAGATGAATGGGGGAGTCTGTTGGAATTAGATTCTAGAAGGTCCTTTTTCAATGCTGTACTGAGAAGTTTAGTTGGTATTCATTAACCAGTAGGGAGCTGCTGAAGATTTGTGAATAGTAGGATGACATGGGCAGACCTGTGCATTGGGAAGATTATTTGGGTGACAGGGGGAAGGATGGATTAGGGAAGGGAAGAGAGAAGTTTTAGTGAGAGGAGAAAGGAGGAGATGAGATAGACTTTAGGAGGTAGAATCTTTTCTTTGAACCTCAATTTCCTCATTTTAAGAATAGGTCTGGTAATACTTGCCCTATTTACCTAACCAGGTTGTTGCAGGATCAGGTCTCTGTCCATGAAAGCAGCTTGAAAAGAGTATTACCCAACTGATGTAAGCTATTGTTGTCTCAGTTTACCCTAAGCCTTAGAAGGATTCATGCATTAGCAAAGTGCCAGGGAGAAAGGTGAGAGGCTTGGTGTCTACAGACGTTAGTCCTTTTAGTCAAGCTTTCAGTGAATGATCCTAAATGTCAGTATTTCCAGCAGATGTCCTCACTGCTAGGAAATCAGTGTCCAGAACAAATTATGTTTCATAGAGTTCAGACTTGAAAAACAGATATATTAGTACCCTGAGAAACCTGTTTCTATTTATGTTTTTCTTGACCACATAGCTGCTCTTGACAGTTGTTAATTCTGGGACCCAAACAGAGAGCATTGGCTTTGGAGGGAATGTGAGCTGTGAAATCCTGACTACATCCTTCAGAATAATCCTGATAAGGAATATAGGAAAAAACCAGTATGATGCACAGGAAACTCTGTGATAAATTTGGGTTTAAATAGAATATGTACAAAGTATAGGAAGGGCATGTAACCAAGGGTGAATTCAAAAGAATGTCATGAATATGGAAGAAAAGACTAAAGCCCAGAAATAGCTGAGGTTAGCAAAATATTTCAAAGACAATGAAAAGGAATTTTTTTCCTTTTTTGCGAGGAGGGATAAACATTTTGAAAGTTATGTTCGGAGAAAGGCCAAGGAAGAGGCAAGCCCACTGCTTGGGAAAGATGATATTATATTAATATATGACAGAGAAGACAGAATTACTCAATTCCTGTTTTGCCCTATCTTTTCCACCAAAAAGACTGAATTTCAAAGGACAGAATAGGTACTAAGAAAGAACTGAAGTCTGAACTGTGAGAAAGATAGTTAGAAAGAACCTAACTATTATTTTATATAAGTTTAGAGTTCCAGGATCACCCAAATAATCACTAGGGAGCCAAAAGGACATGGCATTTTATTGTAAAACTTCTCTCTATAATCTTGAAGACATCATGGAATTTAGGAGCCATACTATAAGAATAGGAAAGTTCTGAATTTTTAAGTGGGAAACTATATTTCAGAAGTTAATTTTAAAATGGATTATTAAGCATAATCCATAAGCAAAGGGTTGGTCGATAAAAGTCAGCATAAGTTCAGTAATAATTCATAATAATAAAAAACATGTTTACATAATGCTTTAAAGTTTCCAAAGTACTTGATATACATTACCTCCTTTGAGTAAATGGGCAGTGTGATACAATGGAGTGACAACTATATTAGGAGTGAGACCACTTGGATTCGATGCCCAACTTGTTTTCTTATTACTTCTTATTACTTACTAAGTAATAAGGAATTACTTATTATCAGTAATTTCTAATTACTTATTCTTATTACTTTTCTTATTACATAATTACTTATTACAACTTTGAACAAAAATTTATTTCTTTATTTCTTTGGACTTCAATTTCCCCATCTATAAAATGAGAGGACCAGATATGGTGGTCTTTCAGGTCCTTTGAGTTGCGTGAGTCTAAATCATGCTAAACTACTCTCTCTCTCTCTCTCTCTCTCTCTCTCTCTCTCTCTCTCTCTCTCTCTCTCTCTCTCTTCTCTCAATAAACTAATTATATCAGAGTACTATAGCATACTGGTCTTAGAGTTAGAAAGACATATTCCCATTTCTGTCATATTTGTGTGATCACAGCTAAGGTAGTTAATATTTTTGAGTCTCAGGACAGTCTCTGAGACTAAATTATTGATGGATTATTCTTACTATCACAATCACAGGTTCCCGACATGGTAGTGAATTAGATGGGTTGATTATGAGAATATTATGAGGGTTTTGTGAATAAAGAGGCTTCAGAGAGATTAAAAAAATCCTTAGTCAATCAGCAGGCATTTAAAAACCACCTACTATGTTCCAGGTAGTGTGCTAGGTACTAGAAATACAAAAAATTAAATGATCCATATTCCCAAAGAGCTTACATTCCAATGGGGTAGACAACCAGTTTTTGCATCGTCTTCTATCACTGAGGAAGTTTCTTCTTGGTAGAAACTTTGTAGGGCAGCCCTTTCTAGCTCTAGACAGTTATACTTGGTAGACAATTTTTCCCTATATTGAAACCAAATCTACCACCTTGTCTCTTACCTTTTCTGGCTTTAGTTCTGCTTCCCAGAATCTCATAGAATAACTAGCCTCTTCCATACAATAATCCTTCACCTACTTAAAGTCAGCTACTATGTCTCTCCTAAGTCTTTTCTCCAAGCCAAATATCTCCAGGTCCCACTGATTTTACTCTGTGGAGTTTCTCTCTATAACACTTCCATGGAAAATGTGGACAAGAATTTCACAGGATGAAAAGTCAGAGGGTTTTGATCTGTGTTAGTGGATGTGAGATCTGAAATGCCAGTGACAAAATCTTGGATCATCCAAAATACACAAGGATGGACATGGTCTCCAGAGCTTTTTCATGACCTGGACACCTTACTTGAGGCATTCTGTAGTTTCCGAATATTCCCTTTAAAGGGTAGTACCTAGGAGTAAGCACGATACTCAGAATCCCAGAATGTCAGAGCTGTAAAGAACACTGGTAGCCATTGAGTCCAGCGGGGACATGGAGACCCCAAGTATGGGCCAACCCCCAAATTTATCATTCTACTTGATTCTAATTGTTAGGAAGTATTCCTTAAATTGAACCTAAATCTGCTACTGCTACATCTTCCTGGTGACAAGAAAATAAAGCCTCTCTTTTTCATGCCCTTTATACATATACGAAGTCTCCTGTCTCATCCCTCGGCTGTTGCTTAGCCACCGTGGAGTTATCCTTTCCCAGGTTAGACATTTCTAGTTTTTTCACCTGAATCTCATATGAAATAAACTCAAGACCCCTTTCACCATCTTGTTTGTCCCTCTCTGAACACTTCGATTTATCAATGTCCTTCCTGACATGTGAGCCGAGAACTGAACCACAATACTCAAGAAAAGCCATGAATAGAACAGAGTAGAGTAGAACTATCTATCCTCTGCTTCACCCTGGATGCTCTATTGCCATGCATTCTAAGACTGCCTAATTATCTTGGCTGGATGTCAGAAGTATAGGCGGAACTTGGAGTCCCCTAAAAATCCCTCAGATATTTTTCAGACAAACTACTATCTATCTATGCCTCCCTTTTTTGTAAAGAGCAGAGAACAGTCAACCACTTTTCTTGAGATATATTCTGGACTTCATAGAATAGTAGAGCTGGATAGGACCTAACACTCTCATTTTACAGTAGAGGAAACTGAGGCCCAGAACAGTGAAACTTTTTGCTTAAAGTTACATAGCTATTATAATAGCTAATATTTATATGGGGCTTCAAAGTTTGAAAAGTGCTTTACATGTTATATCATCTGATCCTCACAACAATCCTGTGAGGTGGGTGCTATTGGATCCCCATTTTACAGATGAGAAAATGGAGGTGGAGAGAAGTAAAGTAGAATGCCCAGAGTTACCCAACTATGTCTGAGGCAAGATTTGAACTCAGGTCATCCTGACTCCAAATCTAGCATTGTACCCTCTGTGCCACCCAGTTTTATGTGAGGATTACCATTAATGTACTCATCATAGGGCATGTTTAAAAGGGCTGTGATTAGTGATAGAGGAAACTTTGACACCAAGTTTCAGGTTTTATTATTTTTTTCCTCCAGGGGCTAAATTCTCCAATATGACATTGTGCCAAAAGACTCCCTACCCCCTTTTTCATATCACAGTTATTGGAAATAACCTCACATCCATATTTTTATTTCCAACATTGTTGATTATAAATAAACTTATACCAACACCACCACATCGCCTCCTCCTCACCATCAAAATGACTTTCACACTCCAATTAAATTAACCCACTTACTTTATTCTCTAACAAACTTTTCTAAAGTTTAACCTCCTAGATTCCATTGTGAAAAAAGGAGTCAAGCTTCCCAGTCTTTCTCTGGCATATCGTTATTTTCCTCTCTGTGTCACACAAAGTGGAAGACCTGCCATGAGGTCCCATTGAGAAAACAGGCTGCTAGATGCTTGGCCTTGCCTGCAAGGTTGCTTTAAGTTAGGACCACATCCACATGGATTTCTTCAGTTAGGGAAAAATGTAACTAACAGTTCTAGAAGCAGCTGCTGATGCCTCCAGCTTTGAGTATTATCCAGACACATTTAACAGCAGGGAATTCTCGCCACATTACCTAAAGAATCTCTTTGTTAGGGAGGGCACACCCTGCATTATAAAATCAACAGCAAGGCCATGTGTTAATAGCAAGAGGTCCCTGCTTGAACAGACATTGTGTGTCCACATAAAGCATCAGCCTGTTCAAAATTTTAGGCATGACTCCATAAACTCTTCTATTTATATTGTACTAAACTCTCAAAATATCTTTAGTAACACTAAACCCTTGGTTGTATTAACCGCATCACTAATTATAACCTTTTTTTTGACACTTACCTTACTGTCATGCTATTGAAATTAAATACCACAGAGCCTTCTTTTGGTTAATACCCAGTTGAGAAGGCACCACTGCAATTGACCTTCTAAGACAGAAAAGACCTGAAGCACTAGTTGACTATGAGGACTTTCCAACAAACTGTTCTCTCATAGGGCTACTGGCAGAGGTCAAAAAAGAGGAGGAACCATACTTCTTTATATAGAAGTAGAGGACAATGGGTATGGAATGTGTCTCTTGTCAGGTGCGGTTATTTCTTTGGTTGAGTTATACTCAGTGGAGGATCATATATTCAGAAATGATTCTTATGTTAAAAAAATTACACATTAAAATTATTAATTAGGAAAAAGTCAGTGACATAGAAAAGGTAACAATAAATATATGAGGGAGCTGGATTAGTTGGACCTCTCTAGTGTCTCCCAAGTCTAAAGACTGCCATTATATGATTCCCCAGATATGTGTGTGTGTGTGTGTATCTATTTAGACAGAACACATTTACAACTCTTTGTGACCTCATTTATGGTGTTCTTGGCAGAGATACTAGATTGGTTTGCCATTTTATAGATGTGGAAACTGAGGCAAACAGGGTTAAATGACTTGCCCAGGGTCAAAAAGCAAGTATCTGAGGTCAGATTTGAACGGAAGAAGAGTCTTCCTGACTCTAGATGTAGTCCTCTGTGCACTATGGTGCTACCTAGAGGCCCCAGCAAAACAGATATCAATGCTCAAAACCAAATGTACTAAGCAAAGGATATCTGTTGAGAGTGTCTCCCTCCCCCTCTACAGCACTTCAATCTTTTCCCACTCTGTATGGGGATTGTTCAAATGATTCCATTTTACTTCTGGGAGCCAAGAAGGTTTTCTGGGTCTATTTCCCCCACCCCCTCCACTGCAGCCTGCAACAACAGTTTCTCAATTCTACAGTGTTTTTGGTGGGTGGTGTTGTGTACCTGGCATCTGGGCTGATTGTTAAGTGCTAGAAGAGAAAGCTGGCATTTTGCTTTCATATGCTTAACCCTTCATGGCCCAGGGGCAAAATCCCCCTCTGGATTTTACTGAACTGTACTTTAATTCTGGTGGGAAAGAAGAGGAAGATAAAAGACAGCTTATCCAATAAATGATTTTTCATTCATTCATTCACAACAGGGAGAGAGTCTCTCCCACTCTTAATTTCCTCCCAGACTATTTCTGATAAATCAATCAACAAGTGTATATTAAGCACCCACTATGTGCCAGGCAGGGGGTATGGCTCTTGGCCAAAGGAAACCAGGAACCAGTGTTTCTATCTGTGCCTGTGTATCACTTGCCCCACTCCCTTTTAAATAGAGTATAATGGTATCTGCAGCAAGCTTTGATGGTATTTCTTGGCCAATTTCTTTCCTCTTCCTCTTTTCCATATTCCCACTTCTACCCCTAATCAAGGTTATTATTACCATGTGTCTGGATTATCATGATAGTCTTTGAATAGGGTGTCTTGCCTCTCTTCTCCTTCTTGATAATGCTGCCAAAATAATTTGCCTTAAACAACAGTTTGATCATATCATACTCTGCTGAAAAATCCTTAATGGGTTAGGGATGACCTACCAAATGAGGTTCAGACTCCCTTGTAGAGCACTGAAGGTCCTCTCTAGTCTGGTGGCTACTTTTCTCTTTCAGTCTTAGTTCATATACTTCTTCTTAACACACTTTGAGTGTTAGAAAACATGAGTTCAAATCTTGCCTCAGACACTTATTAGCTGTGTGACCTGGGGCAAGGCATAAACCTCTGTTTGCTTCAGTTTTCTTATCTGAAAAATGGAGAAAAACAATAGTACCTATGTCTCAGGTCTGTTGTGAGGATCAAATGAAGTGATATTTGGAAAATTCTTTGTACATCTTAAAGTATAATGTGTGGTTTGTTGTTTAGTTGTGTCTGACTCTTCATGACTCCTTTGGAGGTTTTCTTGGCAAAGATACTGGAGTGGTTTGCCATTTCATTCTTCAGCTCATTTTAAAGATGAGGAAACTGAGGCAAATAGGGTGAAATGACTTGCCCAGGGTCACATGATTAGCAAGTGTCTGAGGCTGGATTTGAACTTGTGAAGATGAGTCTTTCTGACTCCAGTTCCAGAGCTCTATCCAAATTATTATTATTATAATGAAAATTAATGTAATTGTCATTTATTATATTATTATCATTATTGTGATTATTGTTACACTTATTCCATATTTCAATCACTATCAATCAGTCCTAGAAATAAATCATATGCTTTTCTGCCTTCCAGTGTTTCCTTTCCTTATGCTTAAAACATCATTTCTTCTCTTCAATCAATCAATAATCTGTGCCTATGTCTGTGCTTGGCATTAAAATTGGGATAAAATTAAATTTAAATGTGCCTGGATGATACTCAAAGCTGGTGAGGCATCAACAGCTCCTTCTAGAACTGCTAGTTACATTTTTCCCTAACTGAAGAAATCCATGTGGATGTGGTCCTCCTAACTTAAAGCAACCTTGCAGGCAAGGCAAGGCCAAATTAAAAATGGGACAGAAAGACAAAAATGAAAACATCCCTGCCTCCAAGGAACTTATAACATGTAAAGTTTATAGGCAATATTTACAAAATTAACATAAGGTAATTGGGGGGAGGGAGCTGGGAAGTAGAGGCATCAGCCCCAGGAGAATCAGGAAAGACTTCAGAAAGGAGGAAGAAGCTCTTGAGCTTGAACCATGGAGGGACCTAGGGAACTGGAAGAGGCTGAACTGAGGAAGGTGAGCCTTATCAGTTGTTTTCCCACCCCTCATTTAAAATCCAATTTAGATGCCTCCTTCTCTAAGAAACCTGGGATAAAAGGCACAGATGTGTTGGTAAGTGTTTAACAACCAGCTCTTCAAAACAAAAAATATACATGCACACATTGTCCAGCACACATTTTAAATTTAATCTGCATTATTAACATTTTTCTCCATTACTTTATTAAATACAATCAACGAAACAATAAATCAATCCCTAATTTAGAGCATTATTAGATTTCTGAGGTGTAAGTGCTCAAAAATTTAACAGTCTGCTAGCTGGTCTGAGCTGGCTGCGTCACACTCCTGACTTGGACCACACCCGGCACTTTGTTTAGCAACTGTCTCATGTGCTTATCACCTGTTAAAGTTATCTGTGGCTGGTCTGTTAGATGCTCTAAGGTTTTTTTAAGGGTAGAAAAGGTCTTATTTAAATATTGTATGAACATGGTGTTCTACATGAATAAGGGCTTGAGAATCAACCAGTCATTTCTTAAGTTCTTGCTATGTGCTGGGCTCAGTGTTAAACTCTAGGAATACAGAGAAAGGAATCCGCCCTCCAAGCGCTCATCTTCTAACAATGGAGACAATGTGTAAACGACCAGGTCCATATCAGACGATGGGGGGCAGTCTCAGAGGGAAGATGAGAAATGTTTGTTCTGAGCCTTGTGGTCAGCCTCCTCCTTGCTTTCTGTAAGTTAGCTCAGTGTGTGTTTTAAAGTACCTACTGTGTGCAAGGCATGGGGCTCAGGACTGGGGCTACCAAGACCAAAAAAGGCAATCGTGTTTTCTCTTTTACGGAGGAGTAGGATGGAAACGGCTTCTGTTTTCTCCATTTTCTCCAAGATGATTGTTGCTCAAAATGTAGCTCTGGGTTTCCTTACTTGGGGTGTATCCTCTTGTTTTTCTCTTTCTTCCATTTGTTTTCTTTCTCTTTAGATGTTCCCTTAAGGAGATGAACTAGTAGTTTCTAGGTTCTTGTCCTTTCATTCTGTATGTTCTTAGAATTTGGGAAAATTAAAAAGAAATAAATGTTTTTTGCTAGAAACTTAACATTGAACCTTAATACAAATATAGGATCATCAATTTAGAGCTGGAAAGGACCCCAGGGCTCTTCATCTAATTTCCCTATTTTATATATTAGGAGCTGATCCACCCAGAAAAATGAAAATACTTCCCCAAGATCACACAGGAAGTAAGGAAGAGGTCTGGGATTTAAGCCCGGCTCCTCTTAACTCTGTATGATGGATAGATGGATGGATGGATTGACCATTTATTAATCACTTACTAGTTGGTAGGCACTGTGCTAAGTGCAAAGAATACAACAACAAGTAAGATAGTTCACAATGGGAGAAGACAAGATGTAAAGAGGAGATGGAAATGGTGAGATAGACACAGGAAAGGCATCTCTTATCAGAGAGTGGGGCATTTCTCCAGGGTGGTAATGCAACTTAAGAGGAAAAGGAAAAGAAATGTAATGAGTGGAGTTGGTAGTGAAGCAAAGCCTCCCGGGACCCTTCCAAAAATAGTTTTTTAGTGTCCTTTCCCCTAGCTGATACTTCCTCTGGTTAGAATCTACTTATAATTTATATGTATTAATTTCAACATGTAAAATATCCTAACATCTTTTCCCCTTAACCCCATTCAGTCAATAAACAAAGGAACAAGAACAAATAAAAAAGAAGGCAATTGATTTAGAATCCAAGGCTTTGGCTAGAATGCTCTTTAATACGATATGGATAATTATGTTTGCTCTACCTGCCTCACAGAACAGTAGGGAAGAAAGTGCTTTGCTAATGTTCAGGAGCTAAAGAAATGGGAGTTATTCATATTCAGAAGAAGCCCCCTCGCCCTTGTATTTCAGACAGTTACCGAGAGTGACCAGTGCACGTGACCTGGCACTGAGTAGCCTTCCTTATCCGTGACTAATGACTGTTGACTGTGGCGATATCTGTAGACAGCAAGCAGCTTGTTGGGGCAACTCTGCTGGTGATTGAATTTCCTCTGTGGGCCAGAGTTATTCCATATTGGCATCCAAGTAGCTATATCACTGAGTGTTAATTGTACTGAACTCACGCCCAGTGCTGACTTGATATTTCAGGACTGCCAGCACCTATCTATCTATCTATCTATCTATCTATCTATCTATCTATCTATCTATCTATCTATCTATCTATCATCTATGTATTTATCTATTCATTTATTTATGTGATCATTCATGTATTTGCTTACTTATTTATCGCTATTCTCCTGAGTTCTCTTAGGCAGTATTTCTTTCATAATCAAAAAAAATTTTAGTGATGCTTTTTTTATGTTGGAAAATACACCTTGGTACCCCATCACTTGGTACCCCATCCATAGACTCTTCCAAACCAAGAAGATTAGGTCAGCAAAACAAGCCAACATCATACCTGATAGCTTTGGCCCAATGGAATATGCTTGGCACAGAGCCGGGCACAGTGGATATTTAATAAATTGTTATTGACTCTCTGCCCTACTCAATCTTTTTACTGAAAGGAGAGATGTATATTTTATCAAAAGTCTTCTAGAGTCGAGAGCATTCATTATATTGATCACATGTTTTTCTGCCATGTTTTTCTTTCTTTTATATTTTGTTCTCTGGCTTCTGCTTACTTTGCTCTTATATTATACGTCTTCCTAAATTTTTCTAAATTTTCTGTATTCATAATTTCTTACTCCATGGCCATTACTTTGATTGTTTCTTTTAAACCCAATCATGCAAGCCCATCCTATGTGACTTCTGTGAATTCCCTTAAGTTCAACACACCTTCCATGCTAGTAGCCTTTCTCACACTCTTTTGACCTTGTGTGGGTACCAGAGGATCAAACAGGCTAAACGTTATAGCTAACCTTTTTAATTCAATTGGACCACCTTTTTTGATCTTTTGGTCTTCCTTCTTTAATTTCTTTGTTGGTGCCCTTCTCCAATGGAAGACTCACGTAAAGGATATGACAATTTGTTCAGCTATTTCTCAATTCATAGGTACCAATTTTGTTGCTAGTTTTTTTGCTACCACAAAGATTGCTGCTATGAATATTTTGCTATATATGGAACCTTACTTTCTGGGAAATATGCACTGTGGAATGCTCATTGGGGAAGAAACAAAGGAAGGAATGAAAAGAAGGTCTGAGCACAGTGCTCTGTTCACTGTGCTATCTAGCTACCTCTGGGCAAACAGTATGAATAGTTTAATGATTTTTTTCCTTTTTTACATAGGTTTGTGTTGTTTCTTAGAATGTTTGTATATTAGGCAATATGAAGGGCAGAGTAGGGAGAAAGTTTCATATCTAAGAATTCTCACTGGAAGGGCTGATTGACTTAAGTTATTCAGAGATACTTTCCTGAGTCCTGAAAACTAAAAAATGGGTCCTTTGGGCACCTCAATGGTATTAATTTATGGGGATTTTAGTTTTTTCACCTGTCAAATAGAGAGAGTTGAACTTGATGGTTTCTAAGTTTCTGACTGTTCTTAGGGATGCATAAGATTTTTAAAAACAAGTTTGCATTTGTATAGTTGTATGTAGGGGAAGGAAAGGAGGAAAGAAAGGATTTGAATGTTCCATAGAGAACAACTTTCCATGTCAGATTTTCCTTTGACCAGGTTAGATTAAAGGCTCTGAGGATTGAGGAGATGTCTCCTTGGTTATCTTGAGGTTCTTTCAAATATCCAACCTTGGGCTGCCACCCACATGTGTATGTTGCAGAATCATAGAACCTCAATCAAGAAGGTCCCTCTACAACCAACCCATTCTAGATCAGTATTCTGGTCTGCACTATGTCTAATACATGGTCATCTAGTCTCTGGTTGAAGATCTACATTTAAGGGGAATCCATTACATCCTGAGGCACCCCATGTCCCATTGGACAGCTCTGGTGATTGGAAAGTTGCTTCCTCTACAATGTAATCAAAATCTCAGTTCCTGCTGAATGTATGCTCACAACTGCCAGATGGTCTTTATGACTGAACCAGAAAAGATTTTACTAGGTGCTTTCCTCTTGTCTTATTAGAGTTATCTGTATACCAGAACAACTAGTTTTCTATCTCCAAGCCTTCTTGGGTCTCTGCTGTTGGATACTCATAAATCTGCCCTTATTGGCGATAGCTTTCAGCACATAGTAGGCACTCAGTAGATTCTTGACTAGTAGGATATCATGAGCAAGAGAAATAAGACCTGTTTTGCCTCATTTAAGTGGGCAAAGTACTTATTTTAAAAACAAAGAAACTGGTTTTTAGATTTAGAAAGTATTTTCCTCATGACAATCTTGTAAAATAGATAATGTAGACATCAGTGATCCCATTTTACAGATGAAGAACCTAAGACCCAAAGACTTGTTTGCTGCACTCACTGCCTTTGTGACACTGGTATTCTCTGGGGCTAGCACAGCACTTGGCACATAGTAGGCAAGGAATACATGCTTATTGATTGATTGGTTAAATTGCTTAACTCCTCTGGGCCTCTGATTACCCGGGAGGGAGGTTGAGTTAGACGTTCTCAAAGGTCTTTTTCAGATCTTAAATCTGATGATTCTGTTGATAAATGGGTTAGATGTTTCAGAGAGATGATGTATTTTGGCACAAAATGAGGAAAAACTTTCTAACAACTTTAATAGTCTGAAGGTAGAATGAGCTCTATCAGGAGTTATTGAGTTCCCCATCACTGGAGATCTTCCAACAGAAATTAGTTGGCCACCTAATTGGGATGCTTTAGGAGTCAATTGTGATCTTGACCGAATGTCTTTAGAAGTCCCTTCCGTCTCTGAGATGATCTGATTTTATGATTCTGTGATGGATGGAGCAGCAATATACTGCCAAACAAAATTATACATGACAAGAGAAACCCCTTACCCCCCATCCCCCATCTCTCTCTATTCCGTAGGAGGAGAGTGATTCTAAATTCAGCTGTGAGTTCCAAGAACCCACAGAGCTGGGCTCTTTCCTTGAGAGAACCTCTGGAATGGGGCAAAACTCTTGCCCTCTCTGGGTCTCAGTTATTTCTCTGTCATTCTCTGAGGAGATGGCATTTCCATCATGCTGGGACTTCAGGAGTAGTTGTGAATGCCAGGAAAGCATTTGGAGGCCCACCTGACATGCCATTCTCAGTGGCTGTGAGTAATGATGTTAATAATAATGAGCATTATTGTTATTCCTGATTAAAACCTCTCACCTTCCTAATGCTGGGAACACCAGCGACATATCTCGTGGCATTTAAAATCTCACGAACCAGCTGATAGTGGATATAATTGCTGTGTGGCAAATTAATTCGGCTCAAAGTTAGTTAACAGGTGCCATTTCATTATTAACAACTCCAATCAAGCAGATCAGGAGCTATTTAAGGTTTCCCACTGCTGGACCACCTACACTAGCCTTCATTTGGCTGTGTGTAGCATTTGGGGGAAGATAGAGAAAGAGAGTTTCTATTTCTTTTCTTTCCTTTGTGGGCTTACTTCTGCAAGCAGTGGGGTGGGAGGGTGGGTGTGTATGTGACAGCAGCAGTAGGAACATGGCCCTAGGGACCACAAGCTTCTTCAGGGAAGATAAGGTGAGAGAGGACCAGCCCTAACTCCAAAGAGCCACCTCTGTGTCCAGAGATTGCATGGACCAGTGACAAGAAGCCAGGGAAAGGGCAACCTTCCTTTTTGGCTATGCGAGTGGAGGCTGGTGTGGTTTCTTCCTGGGAGAGCTAATGATTTCTAGAATATGGATCCTCATATTATATTACCCTGCCCTTGGCTTCTAAGATTAGCAAGTACAATGAACAAAGATAGGAAGCAAGTTGGTTCAGTGGTTAGAATGAATGCTGGACTTGAAGGCAGAAAGACCTGTATTCAAATCCTTTGTCAGACAGCCTTATGACTGTGGGCAAATAATTTAATCTCTTTCAGCCTCAGTTTGCTCTTCTGTAAGATGGGGTTAATAATAGCATCTTCCCTTCAAGCCCCACCAGAGTTGTTGGGAGGGTCAAATGCTCAAGTATCTGTAAAGAGCTTTGTAATCCTTAAAAGTCTAGTAAAAGTCTTAGTAACTACTACAACTACTGTTATTAATATGAATTGCTGTGGAATGATTTTTCTTTGGTACTTGAATTTTTCTCCATTCTGAAATGAAAGTAGAAGGCACTGGGCATGTTAGGTTACTCATCCCAGCTGGCAATTTTTTTTCCTGTCCTTCCCTAAGAAAATTTCAGCACAGCTACCATGAGGTTCAAATTGTTTAATTAGGAGAATATAGGGAGATAGATGACAGAACTTTACTTTTTATAGCTTCTTAGGTTCTTGTGTCTGATGAAGATTCATTTTCAGAGGCCTCACACACATTTAGGGAAGAGAGGCAAAACCATTCAGAGAATGAGAGCCAGGATAGATTTGCTTGTGTGAGGCTGGGGGAAGTACACTGCTACCCTTCCCCCATCTGACCCTGCCCTGCCAACCCAACCTGATCGCCCATTTTCTCCCATCTTTTCCCTTCCAGTGTAGCCAGACCTGTCTTCTTATTCCCAAGCCTGAACTTCTATTCAGTCCTGAGCTCACTATGCAGTTCAAGGCAATTAGGTGGTCCACTTTATAGGATGGTGGACTTATAATAAAGAAGACCTAAGTTTCAATCTTGCTTTAGACTTTTATTAGCTTTGTTATGCTGGGCAAGTCACCTAATCCGTTTCAGCCTCAGTTTCCTCATCTGTAAAAATGGAATTAATAATAGCATCTGTCCCCCAAGGTTATTGCTGTTGTGGTCAAATGAGATCACTCCTGTAAAATGTTTTGGAAAGCTTACGTCGCCATAGGAGTTCTAGAGCTTATTAGTATTATGTCATGATCTTTCTTACTTCCATGAACCTGTGCTCATATTATTACCCTTTCCTCAAACATTATCCTTTTGCCTGGCAGCTAACAGGCTGCATCTGTCCTTCAAGGTTCAGTTCAGGCCCCACGTCCCTCATACAGCCTTCTCTGACTACTTCTTTCCCTTGAGCGCCATCCATTATGCTCACATAATTTAATACTTAACTATGTATGGTTTAGCTTGCCTCTCTAAATAATCTGTAAGTTTCTTGAGGGCCAGGGCAATGTCTAAGACCAGTGTTAAGACAACATGATGTAGGGGAAAGAGCCCTAGACCTAGAATAAGAGTTGGAGTAAAGTACCAGCACTTCCTAGCTTTATGATCACAAGAAAGTTATTTAACTTCTCCGGCCTATGGCTGTCATCTTTAAAATCTGAAAGATAATATTTATATTGCTTACCTTGGAGAATAGTCATGAGGAATATACCCTCTAAATCAGGAGTTCCTACTGGCATCCACAGGATCCCCAACCCCCAAGGAGTTCATGGATAGATTTCAAGGAGTCTATGAACTCGTGTGGGAGAAAATGGACATCTTTATTTCAACCAGCCTCAAAGTCAAATCTAGCATTTCTTCCAATTATTTAAAAACATGATTCGGAGAAGAAGAAGGGGCCCATAGACCTAATCAATCTACCAACATTTAAGAACCTTTGTTTTAACCCATCTCTATTTTCTTGTTGAAGATTAATGGCCATAGCGGTTTTTTTTTTCCTTCTTTAGCTAGGCGAGCCCAGATGCTCTCTCTCTATCCCCCCAGGTCTCTTTCCTTATCTCAGAGACGTCCATCACCATGGTATCTAGATATCCAGGCAAACACACATCAGGATTAAAAACAAACGTATCCGTGGAGGGGAGGGAGCCCTGATCAGCACCAGTGCCTCTGCTCCTGTGGGCAGGGAGATGGAGGAAGATCTGCTGGTCCTGCATTACGGGTTCCAGCTCTCCTGAGGAACAAGCAGCAGGTGTGAACCTGGCTAAACCTGTTTGGCTTTTGCCTCTTCTGAAGATTGGGACCACTGTGCAAATGTGGCTCCAGTGCATTTAATTTAGCCAGCTGCTGAAGATAGAGGTGACTCTATCATCCTTCTTGGGTACCTGGTTACTTTTCCCTTCAAATTCGTAACAGCTGGGTTGTGGTAATGGGGGAGGGGAGCAGTGTGTACAATACGGATGAAAGGGTAGTGTAAACAATGAAATTAATCAATTACTCATTCATATACCAAGTATCCCCTGATTGTTTTTATGTACAAAGAATATGGGAGCAATTAGGTGGAGGAGTGGATAGACTGTTGGATCTGAGTTCAAATCCTGTGATAGACACTAGCTGTGTGACCCCAGACAAATCCCTTACCTTTCTCAGCCTCAGTTTCCTCACCTGTAAAACGGTGATCATAATGACACCTACCTCACAGAGTTGTTGTGAGGAGCAAACAAGATTATATACACACATATGTATGTATGTATATATATACACACATGCACACATACATACACATATACACATACATTATATATATGTGTGTGTGTGTGTGCGTGTGTGTACGTTTGTATATAGTTAAAAGGTTGAGAAGGACCCTAAATGCCAGGCCATGGAATTTGGGCTTAATCTTTAAAAGAAGTATGAAGCTCTTAAAAAAAAAACCCAAATATATGACTTCAATGGTGCTGGCTATTTTCCTGCTATGACAAATCTCCTTTTAGGAGCTGTGAGTGGATCCAGAGGGTCCCAGCCTGACAGCTCTGAAGGAAGAAATGAGCTCTGTAGCAGGCCCAGGCTGTTTCTATGGCAGCCGCCAAGGCCACGTGGGCTCCTCAGAATGGGGGGAGACCTGACTCAGGTGGAGGGAGGGAAGATATTCAGGATCAAATAGGTGAAATTCAGATCATCCTAATTGTGTGTGTGTGTGTGTATGTGTTTTGTGTGTGTGTGTGTGTGTGTGTGTGTGTGTGTGTGTGTGTGGTGTGCACACCAGGGATATTGACATTGTTTTCTCGACTGGAAAAATCCGAGGTGATTGTCAAACATTTCTATTTATAGCAACCAAATAATTAAGCAAATCAAATCTTCAGGGATCAGAAGGGGGATGAAAGTTGGCGAGTTCTAGGGTGAGTCTATGAGGTCAGCTGCTTGGTTAATAGGGAGTGGATGAAGATGGGAAGGGTTTTTTCTGAGTTTCCACTAAGACTTTGCAGTTTGATTTTGATCAACAGAGGAATTAAAAATAACATTTTGTTCTTCACTGCATCAGACCCTAGAATGGGGTTCTTAACCTGGGGGCTGTGAATTTGCTCATTTAAAAAAATATTTAGAGGATTGTATTTTAAAAAAATAGAAGTAGGATGAGGTTTTTTTATTAAAAATTTATTTTATTTTCAATTCATGGAACAAAACAAGCATTTCCATAACACAATACAATAAAAAAAGATTGCATATGAAACTGCAATTCTATCATGTAAACCTTGCTATTCTCTTCAAATATACAACCAAGTTATCATGTAAATTTCTTTTTTCTCCCCCTCCCAGAGATGGCTGCCATTAGACACAAATAGGTATATTTTATATATATAATATATATGTATGTATGTATAGTATTTCAATATAAGTGGTTTCTCTTTATAATTCGATATGTCTTGCTTGCTGCATTTATAAAAATTAGTTTGAAAAGGGGTCCATAGACTTTCCCATACTACCCGAGGGGTCCATGACCCAGAAAACATTAAGGACGCCAGACTTGGATAGTCTTCGGGTCATAGGATTATAGCTTGCTAGAATTTTAAGGGATCCTAGAAGTCATGTATTCTGATGAGGGATCGTGTTACAGATGAGGAAACAGAAGCACCTTGAGGTCCAGTGACTTATCCAAAGTCACAAACAGAGTAAGAGAAACAACACCAGCTCTCTAAAGGTAGGAAGGATCTGGTTGCTGTCTTCTCAGCGCTTAGAAAAGTTCCATGCACATAGTAGGTGCTGTGTTGTTTGTGGAATTGAATTGTTTTATCTGAGGGGGGCTTTTGTCCCAGGTCTTCTGACTCCCATTCTATTGCTCCTCTTGTTACATCTGAATCCTATCTGAGGTCATGGGAAAGGTCTGCCAACCTCAAGGGAAGACCCACCCAGACACATCAGTCACCTTACTTACAGTGGTAGTTTTGGGCTTCATCTGGAAAACAGTAGCTGCAGCAGCTATGTAACCCTTCAAGAACTTTACCAATATTATTTCATTTGGTCCTCAAAACAACTTTCTAAGAAGGTGCTGTTATTATCCCCATTTTATAGATAAGGAAACTGAGGCTGAGAGGAGTTAAATAATGTTTCCTAAAGTCATACAGTAAGTGACTGAGGCAGCATTTGAACTCATATCTTCCTGAATCCAAGACTCCAAGTCATGAATCTGTCTTGCTACTTTCTGTTTTCTTTTTTTGTCCCAAAGACATATGAGATAGGAGTATGAACTCCTTGGAACTGCATCTCAGTCTTCCTCCTCTCCTCTATCCATTGCTGCCAGACCTTGAAATATTACATTGGTGCTGTCACTTCCCTGACGCCAGACCTTCAGCAGCTTTCTGTTGCGTGCAGGACAAAGTCCCAATTCCCTAGCTCGGCATTCAAGGTTCTTTACGATAGATCCTTGGTCTCCTGTTCCAGCCTTATCTCCAACTGTGCACTTTTCTGAGTCCTCTATTTCAGATAAACTGGCTTGTTTGCAGTCTCAAATGGAACTAAAATTCATCAGGGTGTAAAAGCAGTTGACGTGGGCTGGGATGAACTCTGGAGGCAACTACCCACAGTCACCTATTACTGGTAGCTTGGGCTGGCAGAAGTGAGGCATGGGAACTATACCTTGGGAGTGGAAGCATGCTATACCTCCTAGTCCTAGATATCATCACCTAAAGGCAAAGTCTCATGTGACCTGGGCTAGTTATAGTTCTGGTCTAAGGAGTTGGTCTTAATAGTCTCCTACCCCTGGGCTTTTACCCAGGTTGTTCCACCAACCTGGAACACCATTCCTTCTCCTTTCTCTCTATCTAAATTCTAGCATTCTTTAAAGTCCAAGTGCTACTTCTTTATGAAGCTATCCCTGATCACCTTAGCACAATGTGAGTGATGCCTTTTTCTTCCAAACTCTTCTAGCCTTAATTGTCAATCCCCTTTGTTTGGCAAGTAGTGTTGGAGTGCCTTATATCCTCCATTGTTTCCCTAAGTGGGAGTATTTGTTGCTGTTGTCTTGTACTTTTCATATATTTGTGAATTTAGACTTTAAGTCCAGAGAACAGAATGAGACTAATAATAACCCACCTTTATTTGGCACTTTATGATTTACAAAGAGTTTTACAGACATTACCTCATTGATCTTCACACGTCTGAGAAGGCAGGTGTTATTATCATTTCCATGGTATATATGAAGAAACAACTGAGTGGCTTTCCCAG
This sequence comes from Notamacropus eugenii, assembly GCF_028372415.1. Lineage (NCBI taxonomy): Eukaryota > Metazoa > Chordata > Mammalia > Diprotodontia > Macropodidae > Notamacropus > Notamacropus eugenii. Next base: position 232,615,190 of record NC_092872.1, read on the forward strand.
GATTACACAGTCAGTGTGCTAGACCCAGGATTAGAGCCGCGTATCTTGACTGCTCCTCTAAGGAATTTTCCTCTAATAATAAAATTTCACATTCGTATAGCCCCAATATGCTTTCCTTATAGCAATTTTGTGATTTATATAGAATAAATATTATTATTCCTATTTTAGAGATTAAGAAACTGAGGCTTAGAGAGGTTAAAGTTGATTGAATTTGTCAAGTGACTCACCCAAGGTCACCCAGTTGTTGTTCTGAGGTAATCCGAGGTTAAGTGACTTGCCCAGGGTCACACAGTAAGTTTTTGAGTTTGGAAATGAACTCAGGTCCTCTTGATTCCAGGGCTAATGCTCTATCTACTGCAACACCTAGCTGCCCTGTTCACCCAGTTTTCAACATCATATGTAGGATATGAATCCATGTCTCTTAATTTCAGGTTCATCACTTTTTACTTTATTGAATTATTTGGGACAGCTAGAAGATACAGAGGGCAGAGTGCCAGGTCTGAAGTCAGGAAGACTTGAGCTCATATCCAATCTCAGACACTTACTATCTGTGTGACCCAGGGCAAGTCAAATTAAAGTTAAATTCTGTCTGCCTGCCTCAGTTTTTTCATCAGATAATAATAGCCTCTACCTCCCAGGGTTGTTGTTAAGAATAAAATGAGGTAATAAAAATACGTGCCTCCCAGAGTGGTGAGAAATCAAATAAGATAATATTTGTAAAGCATTTAGCACATGACAGGTGCTTAATAAATGCTTCTTTCTGTCCTCTTCCTCCCCCCCCCCCCCAAAAAAAAGATTTCCATAAGGCTTGCCAAAGGCCCTTTTCTTTCTTACATTCCTCTTTCCTCCTTGGGTGATGAAGATGAGGTTAGGTATTGATTTGTGATTAAAAGTGGAAATTCCCAGATAAGGCAACTTCTGTTCCGTTTACACTCATAGAAATTTGCCTAGCACACAAAGAGATTAAGTAACTTGTCAAGGATCATACAGACTCTAGATATGAGAGGCGGATCTTAAATTCAGATCTTCTAGACTCTGGCTAGTTCTCACCATGCTGTTGCTGCCTGGCTAATTTCCTAAATGGTCTCTGCCTAACTCAGTGTTACAAGTTGACAGTTTGTTCCCAAATTCCAATCCCCTTATTGCTCCCTAGCTGGATGAATATGAGAGGTCCGATGAAATGCTTGCTGTCCTGATGGACATACTTGTTCCAAGGTCACTCCCTCCCTCTCCCCAGTCCCTAGTTTCCTGAGTTCTAAGCCATGGCTTGAGATGGCTCCAGGAGATACCAAGCTATTTCTAACCCCGAAATTGCGATGTCTGAGCTAAGCTTCTAAAGCATCTTAGTGGCTAGCTTTCAAAGGAAGCAAAAGGATAAAACTTTCAAAGTTATTAGTGGCAGAATGGGTCATGGCTACACACATCAAAGAATCTGAGGGAAGTTTTGGGGGAAGCCAATTGGGTGATGAGATAGAGATTGGATTCCCAGGACCCTCTGGTCCTGTGCTCCCATTACAGAAGTGATTGAACACCTTCTTTGAACCAGTCTGATTTGAGCCTGGGATAAATCTGGTGATTGATCGAGGAACTGTTTAAGGTTATCTGACTAGTGGGTGAATGAGTAGGCAGAACTAGCATGATGGAGCGGAGTAAACATCAGACTAAGAATTAAGAGACCTGGCACCAGTTCCAGTTCTGCCATAAGTAACAATAATTATGTGACCTTGGGCAAGTCATTACTTTGAACCTCAGTTTTCTTCTTTGCAGAATGGGGGTTATTACACCAGATTATTTCTCTGGTCCCTTGGTGCCCAATTCTACCACTTTGGGTGAGAAATAGGGGGAAAAAATGTTCTGTTGATAGGTCATATTTTTGAAGTTTTTTTTTCTCTATCTGAGATCTATTTGAGATATGCTCCAGGGAATTGGGGGAAGGCATGAGCTATTTACATCATGCTTAGAGCAGCAAAGAGATGAATTGATAATTAAGATTAAGAAATGGGTATTCATTCCAGTTTCTAAACATTTTCAAAACCTTTTATTTTAGGTCAGACAGTGAGTAGGAAGCAAGAAAACAGTACAAAGTAAGAACTACACTAAAATTTCAGTTTTGGAGGAAACTTTATGTTAGAAACAACACAGAGGAAAACCAGGTTTATGAAGGAAGGAGGGTCATAAAGGCTTATCCCTTTGGGCCTGGGGCCCCAGGATCCAATGCCAATCTAGAATGCAATCTAGAAGATGCAATGTAGTCACCTAACACACAGCCAGATACTACAATCTTTCTAGGGGAAATTTACTTGATATCTACCAAACAGAAAGAAATGGGATAGAGAGAGAACATCTGAGGCCCAGTTACAGAGATTTCCAGGAGAAAGGTGGGTAGCATAACTAGTGTAAAGCATTCTAGCTTTGACATCAGAGGATGTGAGTTCAAATCCCAGCTCTACCTCTTACTACCTGTGTGGCCCCTGAGCAAGTCTCTAGTTCTGTTTTGTATCCATTCATACAATGAGGAAGATTACCTAGATATTGTCTAAATCACTTTCCAGTTCTAAATCCTGGGAAAACAACAACAGAACAGTAAAAATAACATTTATATAGCATCTTAAGGTTTGAAAAGCACTGAACATATGTTCCCTCATTTATTTTTTACAACCACCTTGTGAGATAGGTGCTGTTATTATCCTTATTTTATACATGAGGAAACTGGATTTGAGAGAAGTTAAGTGACTTGCCTAGGGTGAGTGTCTGAGAGAGGATTTGAATTTCAATCTTCTTGACTCCCAAGTTCTATATTCACCCATTGCGCCACCTAGCTGTGAGATCTCTGAAAATCTTCACATGCCTGAAGCCCTGGGGTAAGACAACTTGGAAAGTCAAGATGAAAAAGGCTTTTTTATTTGGGATTCGGAGAGAGAAAAGGGGTGACTGCTCCAAGACTGGAACCCAGGAAGAGGATTTAAATTAGAAGATTGGAGGAGAGATTTGCTTTCCTCAAGTTTATATATCTACACCTGAAAAGGGTTGGGGGGAACGCTGATTACGGATGAAACTGTAATAGTCTTGCTAAACCAAATCAACCAAGTAGAACCATGTGGTGATAGAGAATAGTCAGGAAGACAGAGACTACTATGTAAAACAAGGTCTAGCTCCATAAAGTCATTCTATAAAACCAGAATTTATCCTTAAGATCATTGTAAATGTCCCTCTTATTTTCAATCCCTTTAAATAGTTCCTTGTTTGTTTTTTTGGGGAGAAGGGGTTAGGAGGACCAAGTAATTTGGTTCAACAACTGTCTTAGACAGCTTCTTGGAGTCCTGACAGATTAAATGATTAATGCAGGGTCACCCAGAGGCAAAGCATGGACCCAGGTCTTCCTGACTCAAAGGCTGGCTCTGTCTAACCCCAATGTTGTGCAACTACCAGTGTGTGCCTCTTCTCGTAGTTGTATGTAGCAGAATGCCTTTAAAAAGGCAAATAAACCCTAGGTAGGATTGGGGACTCTTTGGGTGGGAGGCAGGGCAAAACAGAGGAGAAAAAACCCTGTATGCTGTCCTCCAGCCTAAGCTGTATTTGGGAGGGGCTCCAGAAAGGGAGGCAAGATGGTGACTATGAGAAAAATCCGTAAGGAATGCCCGAGTCAGCTCCAAGGGCTTGTTGGGAGAAGAGGAAGGCAGTGCCCCATGGGCCAGCAGGCTCTCTAGGCTTCTTCTAATTCATTCAGTTCTCTGATTCTAAAGCAGTTGTTTTGACCCCAGCAAAGGCTCATTAGTAAATGGACATCACCTACTTTGCTATTCCCTTGTCTGCTCCTCTCTGCAAGACTACTGCTGCCCCATGACTGTGGGTGGAGGCCCTTGTCTATTCTTCCTAAACTTGATGCACTGGTTATTATTACTGTTGGTTTAGAGGAGACTCTGAGTTCTGCCCCTGAAATGACCCAGGGAGGGCTGTGGACAGCATGCTCCAACTGGAATCAGTGTGAAATATGTATAACATCTCATTCTACATTTCTCCTGTCTGATTTCTCATTTCTAAAACCTATGGGGGCCAATCGGGAAGCTTAGTCCAATGTGAAAGTCTCTGGCTCTGTTGTTGTTGACTACGGAGGCCCTCCTGAGGGAGACCTGACTCCTACGTGGCAGTGAGGAACCATCAGCATTTCAAGTATTTCAAGGGCTGTCATGTGGAAGAAGGATTAGGTTTGTTCTTCTTGGCTTCAGCAGACGACATGGAGCAAGGGTAGAAAGCAGCTGCAAAGAGGCAGATTTTGGCTTGATGCAAGGAAAAAACTTTCTAACAATGAGAACTATCCAAAGTGGAGTGGGCTGCCACTGGGCATGTGGGATTCTTCCTTCCTAGAGGTTTTCAAATGGAGCTTGATGGGGATGTCACAGAGGGGCTTCTTAGGTATGGCTTAGACTAAAGGGTCTTCCTTTCCATTTGTAGTGTCAGAATCTCAGAGAGTTCTTTTGCTTGAGGGAAAAAACCCAAAACACTAAATACCTAGCATCCAATTAGAAAGTTGAATTACAGAAAGATTAGACAATTGAAAGGAAGGGTCTGCGTTCTTGGGGCTTCTTAAATGGGACTAGAGCTGTCTTGTAGACTGAGCCATTAACTAGGATGAGTCAATTTGTGTTTGCCCCCGAAACATCAGCATTTAATGGGCTCTGACAGCACTTATAGTCTTTTAGCATTCAACTGAGCTTAGCACCTCCTTAGCAATCATATTCAGTTAAAATAAGAAGCTATCAGATGGACCACTTATTCCTTCCTGCTCCCCAAATCTATCCCCTAAGGTGATTTCCTGCAGTGCCCTTCTATCTCTCCTTCCTCCACCAAAAGGATTGCAGGCTCAAACCAATCTGGATTTAGCCTCAAGGTCCCATTCCCATAAAGTTCATAAGTATAGACATCTTTGGTTTTGCTTTTCTCTATATTCTTTGTGGATTATATTTGGTTTCTTTTAAAAATGGTGTTACACAATCATGTAGGACTTCCAAGTTATTTCAATACAGGATCTTGCAAGCCAGAATTATTAACATTAGGAAATGTTAATTCTCTCTCTCTCTCTCTCTCTCTCTCTCTCTCTCTCTCTCTCTCTCTCTCTCTCTCTCTCTCTCTCTCTCTCTCTCTCCTCTTCTGTGTTGGGAGCCCATAGTGATACTTTGTAATTTGGAAGTACCAAGAAGGCAAAGGGTAGGTCAAGGAAACTCAAATTCTCCTTCATAAAAAGACTGACTTCATCTCTGAATATTAAATATCAGTTACAATTGCTACTTAAGGAAGACATTGATCAAACCTTATTTACTGGTGATATGTCTTATTTTCAAAAGAGCATACATTCTTGGAAAGGGAATGGGGCAGAACACTACTCTTCTACCTCCCTGATACTCTTTACAGATTCCTCTCCCAAGTGCTTAGGCCTCTGCCAAACTTTCTCTCCTCTGATGATGTTGGTACTATTTATATCATCCATTTTTTCAAGCTATTTGCAAGCAAGGGGTTTGCAACTGCATTTCATAATCTTATGAGATTAATCCTGGAATCTACTGTGACGAATAAAAAATTGAAGAAGCCTCTGGTCTTAAAGACGTACATACTATGTATTTGAAAATTGGATAAGGAGCCCTGCTCAGACTTCAGAGTTTTCAGTGTCTCTGCATCTTCACTGATAATCCCACTCAATCTGTATAAGAGCACAGGAACCATGCCATCAGGGGTCATTCCCTAGTTCCCTGTTTTGTGGGATGGCTTGTCTGTCTCCCTCCACACCCATCTTTGAGGGTAGTCATTTACTTAAAGTACTCTAGCTTTCCTTAGTGCTCCTTGAGTCACCTGTAACTCACAAGTAGATCTCAAGCTTTTAAAAATTTTAATTTTTTTTCAGCCTAGAACCATAGCATTTACTATCCAGTGTATAAAACAATGCCTCCTTTCATTTGTCCCAAGTATGCCTCTGTGGCTACTGCATTTCTACTTGGAACCTTCTCACAAAAAAACTACCTTGTATTCATCTTCATAGAACCCTCTCTCTTTCTTCTCGGTTGGCCAAGGAATTTCTAAATCACATAGGGCAGACAGAATAGAAGAGTGGGGCATCTTGGTACAAGACATAAGATGACCTTATCCGCTCATTCTTCCTGCCAGTATTAAGACTGCAGCTTTCATATAGAGCCTTTTGCTCAAAAACACCATGTAATGGCAATATGTATGAAGAAGGAAGGTAAGCCCTCTCACTTTAGTCTGGCACTTATAGAAAATGTTTTGATTCTTGTGTGTGTTAAACTATATCCTCCCTTCCCTCCTCCTGTCTTTTCCCCAGGTTTACCATCATATCAAATGACATCTGTGTTCTAAGCAATTCAGGTATTTCAGCAGTGTGGTATTGTGGAAAGAGTGCAGGGCATGGAGTAAGGAAGATCTGGGTTGAAATTCCACCTCTGACATTTAATAGCTGTGTAACTATGGATAAGTCATGGGATCATAGATTAGAGCTGCAAGGAGCCATTAAGTCTAACTCTATCCTTATTTTTTTGTAGATGAGGAAACTGAGTCACAAAGAGTCGGTAAATATCTATTAAGGGTCTACTTGATGCCAGACACTGTGCTAAATTCTGGGGATATAAAGAAAGGCAAAAGACAATCATTGTCTTTAAGGAACTCCCAATCTAATGGGGGAGATAGCACACAAGTGGGGGTGGGGTTCATGATGAAGTCCCTAAGCCAGGTAGGGAATTATGAGGTATCTGTCATGAGTGTCCTCCTTAAATGGAATATCTGAGAGGAACTCTCCAAAGCCTACCCTTCACCCCCTTCTAGCAGAGGGAAGGAATGGCCCCAGGGTCAGGGGACACTGACAAAGCCTATGTTCCAGAGTTGATTTGAGCTTGAGTTTCTGGAGACAAAGGTGAAGTCCAGGTGAAGTCTGGTGACTTGCCCTGGGGCGAATAACTAGTCTCTGAGACAGAATTTGAAGTCAGATCTTCCTGACTTTAAGTCCCGTACCCTATCCAAGATGCTACGTAACCTGTCAACCAAAACCTCCGAGCCTCACGTTCCTCAGTTACCATAAAATGTGGCCAAAGAACTTTGAAAACTGTAAAGAGATCTACAAATGTGTGCCATTGTTATTATGTTATATGTGAGCCATGGTATCTACTATACATAGGCATAATATTACTGAAATGGAAATGCTGTTTCGTTGGTAGCCAGTTTTCTTCAGTTGTTTGGAAACTGCCAAACTGTTAATGCTAATTTCCAGTGATCAATCAATCAGTCAGTCAACATTTGTTAATTGCTTCCACATGCCAGGCACAAAACAGGTCTCTGAGGATACAAAGTCATGGGCAAACAACTATAAAATGGCCCCTGCCTTCAAGGAGGAGATAGCAAGTAGTTATGTATGTCAGGAAAGGTACATTCTACTGGGGGAAAACAGTACGAATATAGATAAGTATATGTAAGATATATACAAGTTAGAAGTAATTTCAGAGGTGGGGTGGAAAGCACCAATGAATGAGATCAGCAGATGCCTTTGGTAGGAGGTGCTACCTAATGTTTTTAGTTCTGCAAACCAGAAGACTTTGTTTATACATCTATAATTCTGAAACTTATTTTTAATGATGACTTGTATGCAAAAAAGTGACATGAAAAGTATCAGGGACTTCTATGAATGGAAAAAGATGGGCTGGTCTTGTAGCATGACTGAGGGCATTGCAAGTCTTAGTGTTTCATTGGCATCCACCACCCAATTTTAAAAGGCCATCCTAAAATAAACAAACAAATGAACGAATGAAGGAACTAATGGACAAACAAACAAATAAATACAAGACCATCCTAGAGAGGGCCTCCAGTGCTTTGGGTAGATCAACTTTGGAGGATTTGGGGAGGACTTGGACAAGAATTGCAAAGAATGAGGCAGAGTGGATAAGTTCCGATTTATTCTATGCGAAGGAGTGATCACATCAATGAAATCACAGTTTTAAAAATATAAGTCAGTAAAAACTTTTTTAGCCTATATTTTATGGATCGAAGAATTGGTATTTTTTTATTCACCTCTGGCATACTGAATAGTAGCAATACATTCATAGTGATGCCTCCGAGACACTGAAGTGGACTTCCAATCACCAAAGAAAGGTTGAAGTCTTCGTGGTAGAATTTTAATTACAGGCAGCATGTGAACTGATTTGCAGTGCGTGGTCTTGGAAGCAGAAAGAACTGAGCCTAAATCCTGTCTCTAACACTTATTATCTGTTTTCTGGTTTTTAAAATGAAGAGGTTGGATTGGAAATCTCTGAGGTCTCTTCTAGTTCTAAATCTGTAATCCTGCAACGTATATATTGTATGTATTTGTTTTCTTAAAAATGGTTGGAAGAGACCTTAAGGGTCACCGAGTCTCACTTCCCACCCATAAGAAATCTTTCTTTTCACGTGAAGAGAGTTATTAAATATCTACTGTGAACAAAGGGTTTTTTCCTTCAGCTCCTGAGAGATCAACAGATCAACAAGAAAGTATTTATTAAGTGTTGACTATGGGCTAGGTATTGTGGTAAGCATATTGAATACAAAGACACAAGTGAAACATTTGCTAACTTCAAGGTGTTTACATTCTAATGAGAGGGAAGGAAGGCAATATGCACATAAGTTAAATGATATACAAAGTATAAAAAAAGTAAGGACAAAGTAACTATTTGGAGGGAAGGCACTAGCACTTGAGGCCTGGGGCTTGGGGGTGGCAATGAGGAAAAGGCTTCTTATATAAAAGTTGGTGCTTGAACAGTTTTACAGAGGTGAAAGTGATAGGAAAAGTAGCTTTATGTTTATCAGACTTTTTAACTCTCTAGAAACTTAATTCCCTCACTTTGCTGTTTAATAGAGAATGACTTACCAACAATACCTTGGTGGTTTCATCCACCTGGGAAACTCCTGGTATGGGAACTGCCTCCATTACGTTGGATAGCAACACATCTCTGACTTAGTTGAGTTCTAGGACTTTGCTGGAGGTATCACATAGTGCCAGAGGCAGAGTTTGAGCCAACATCTTCCAACTTGCAACCCAGCAAGTGTGTCCACTGTGGCACCTGCCCATGAAACATATACATCTGAAAACTTCAGAGAACTTTTTGGTGGTCAGAGGTCAATAGTGGGGTTAGTCTGACCTCAGCATTCTTCCAGAAAGAGGTGGCACTGGCATTTTCTGCACACCTGGCCCAAATGAGCTTTGAAAGGAGCCTGTCCCCTGCTGAGGCTGAGATGGCAGGGCCAACGATTGGTCATGATTGCCAGTGTTGATTCTTCAAGTGGAGGGGCTGGAGATCCGGCTGGAAGTGCGAGAACAGAGGAAATATTGTCTGCAGCTGCTCCCCTCCTGGCTGGAATGATCCATGAGGCTCTGGGCTAATGAGCCGGCTGGACCCCTGCCTTAATTTATTGCTTCAAAGATGGATTTGCTGGTGGCATGGAGAAAGGAATGAATCACTGAGTAAAATTGGTAATCAGGGAGATGAGAGGGACCTGCATGCTGGAGGGATTCCTCCAAAGAGACAACTTGTGACAAGAGGCTAATTAAACTTAGCAGTCCAATTGATTATGATGATGATAATCATAGCTATTTTAAAAAGGTGAGGGAGGGGAAGGGAAACTACAATGAGCGGAGGAGGCTTAAATGGAGAAGTTTTGTCTTCAGAAACTTTCAAGGCAAGTGGGGGCTAGCTGGGGAGGTGGTGTGGTACAGTGGTAGGATTACACTGGTCTGCTGGGTTAGAGGCTCGGCCACCTGTGTGACTGTGTGGCAGACCCTCGTATTGCCAGCTCAAATCTAGCAAAAGAATGTGAACCAACCAGAATCTCTCTAGTGCTTGAAAAGCCACGTGTTTGAGGCTAAGACTTTTGGCAGCAGAGACCCTGCCCAGGAATAGTGTTGGGTGGCTTTTACAGAAGGCAGTTGCTGCCCTTTATCCAGAGCTCCTTCGAGTAACAGTCAAGTAGCCCCTTTGGCTTTGGTGGGGTGGGAGCTTCTGGTCCCCTGCTCAGTGGTAGGCTGATCTGTTGTCTTGAAGCTGGAGAAGGAGCTGAGATGAACAAGGGGAGGGGGAGAAACTATAAAATATAAAGGTTAGACTTTTTCACTCGAGAAAAGATGAAAAATTAATTCTGAACTTATGCAATCTGCTGCTGCTTTATAGCATATAACTGATGGAAGGTGAAGCAAGAAAGTACAATGGCTAGAAGAGTGATTTTAGAGTCAGAAAACCTGGGTTCAGATCCTCCCTCCAATGCTTACTTTTTACGTAAACCTTGGACAAGTCACTTGCCCTTTCTGAGTCGAAGTATCTTCATCTGTAAAATGAGGGGGTTGGCGTAGAAGGTCTCTGAGGTCCATTCCAGCTCTGGAACCTCACATAGATCCTAAGGGACTAGTTACCATCTCTGGGCCAGTGTCTCCTAGATCTTTGCCTTTGCAATTAGATAGTAGCAAAATGTAGGTGAGGTTGGTTCACAGTGTCCCTTCCAAGCGAATCAAACAACAAGAATTTATTAAACACCTATTATGTGCCAGACTCTGTATTAGACACTAGAGATAAGCAGGAAAAGTGAAACAGTTATTGCTTGTTGTTCTATTGGGCAAGACACTATACATAGCTACATATATTTATAATGTGTGTGTATGCATATGTATACATATGCACATCCAAGCACACACATATATGTGTACATATGCATGTGTTTATATACATATGTGTATATGCAGGAGGGATACAGGGGTGTGCTGGTGAGTGTTTAGCAACTGGCTCTCTGGGAAGAAAAAAATATGCAGGAACTACTTTTAAGTCCAATTTGCATTACTAACATTTTCCCCATCACAAGTCTAGACAATCAGCAAAATAATAAATCAAGCTCTGATTTGCAGCATATTCTGATTTCCAAGGTATACCTGCTCACTGAAAATTTTACAATCAGCTTTCTTGAGCCAGAAGGAGCTAGAGGGAGGGTACTAGCAGCTTTAGGGCTTCAGAAGGAGGTATTGATCTGAGTTTTAGCGGAAATAAAGAATTTTAACAATTGGAGGGGATGGGGGAGTTCTGAGAATTGGGACCCCCCCCTTTGTCCCTCTGCCTTACAATAGAGGCATCTTGTTCATGACTTGTAGTTCTTAGTCCATTGTCCTCTGCCAGGCCAGGCTAACTTGTTAAGAATTACCCACCAGGGTGAAACTTGCTTGTTTAACAGCTCATTTTCCCTGGCCTCACAGAGACAACTACTTAATATGATGAGCTGCTCTTTTCTATCTTGCCCGTGATTTGGACATTTTAATAAAGGTCTCCTAGAGATTATGCCTTTGGCTTGATAACTAATCTCCCCACCACCACCACCACCACCACCACTACTACTACTACAATCACCACCACCACCACCACCACTACTACTACTACAATCACCACCACCACCACCACCACCACTACTACTACTACTTGCTAGCATTTACATATTGCTTTGAAGTTTGCAAAGAGTTTTATATATAGCTATCTTGTTTGATCCTCTCAACAACCTGGAAAAGTAAGTGCCATTATTAACTCCCATTTTACAGATGAGGAAATTGAGGAACAGAGAGGTTATATGACTTGCCGTGGGAGTGATTGAGGCTGGATTAAAACTCAATTTCCTGACTCCAAGTCTACTGCATCAGCTAGCTGCCTTAGCTGAGACTTGTTGGAGTTTCTGGTGCTAGGGCAGACTCCTCATAGGGAAGAGAGACCATTTGAGGCAAAGTAGAATGCCTATTTACATACAAACTGCTTTTTTTTTGCACCAGGGCTCTAAAAATCTGACTGGAAGGGATCTTGGACTTAATCTAGTTTAACTCCCTTCTTGTACAGAGGAGGAAACTGAGTCCTGGGGGAAGTGATTTGTTTATGGTCATATTAGGAGAAAGTATATGGGAGAAACAAATTGAATGGGGGTTTTCTGGCTCCCAGTTCAGATTCCTTTATCCTATACTGGCATGGTGTCTCAGGGAATCTCATGATTTTATGATTCTAGAACTTTCAGGGTAATTTTCAGGAAGCTTTGCTTAGGCTGTATGCCAATGTCCTGGGAGCTTGTCCAATAAAAGTCAAGCTGATCCCTTATATTGTCCTTGTATCACAAGGAGAGTAGGGTGGTATGTTGGTAAGAGCTTCTGACTGGGAATCAAAGGATTCCTTGCTCTGCAGCTAACTGGCCATGTGACTTTGGACAAGTCATGTGCTTTCTCTGAGCCTCAGTTTACTCATCTATAGAATAAGAGGTTTAGATTAGATGTCCTCAAAGGTCCTTCTAGCTTTTACTATTTATTAGCTCTAAATTAGCTTTGTATATTGATTTGGGCTCAGAGTATAGGTAGGATATTAAAAGTTGACAATCCAGTCTGGGTGAGATTTTCTTTTCCCTTCTCCATCCTAAAGGGTCCAAGCAAATCAAACCATATGTTGCCTTGATTCTTGTAGCTGAAGAGTCCTGGCCTAAGGCTAGAGAGTGATACAAAAATAAGAATTGAAATCCAAAAAATCCAGCGAGCTCTTTCTAGCTCAGAGGTGCTTCTGGGGACTGAAGTGTGGGGAAGCAGAGGTCTCCCTTACCTTTTCTAGGCCTCAGTTTCCTCATGCGTTAGATGAGGGATAGGGCTGAGGATCCTTCTGCTCTCTCATGTGATCCTATCATCTTTTTCCTAGGCCATCTCAGGGTCAGATTGAGGCAGCTAGCTCTGTCATCTTCTGAAATGCTCCCATTTCAAAGCTCACAGTCGGTAAGGGAACACTTCCCCATAAACACCTAGCCCAGGCAAAGTTTCTGAGAGGAGTCCTCTGGCTTACACATCAGACATACTATTCCCTTTTTATGAAAATTTTGAGTCACAGACTTTTTCTTAGACACTTAAGGTACTCCAACTGATTAAAACTATTCATTACATTAAATAAAAAGAAAACCAATTTGTACATTTTTCTCCTGTGACCAAAAGGAGATACCAAATGGAAATTCCATCATAGGTTTACCCAAAGAGCCACTAATGAGCTTTGGGTGCAATTACTGTTAATGCAAGGTATGTCATGACTAATTAGTCCTTTATGGAAATGAATTTTCCTATGAACAGCTTTGGGGAAATCATGCCACAGCTTTTCTAGCTACACTCTGCCCTTTGCTTTATTTTCATTCACATCACCAGGAATTACTCCACCCCCCCCCCCCACCCCCCCGCCCCCGGCCCTTACCATCAGGGACCTGTTAATAATTTGTCTGAAATGTGGAAGATCAGTGGACTTCCCAGAGCCCCCATGTGGATAGGACCAGGATGCTCCATGCTGGCTTTAAGCCAAGGGACAGAAAACCCATCCAGCTCTTCCAGCTTATCCTCAGGAATATGAATTATTTAATTAAGGAGACTTCTTAACCTCAGAGGCTGTTGCTCAAGGAGGATAACAAAGGAAAGTAGAGACCTGAATTCTAACCCCAGCTTTATTCCTGACAAGGAATGGCCTTGGAAAAACCATCTCACCTGCTTCATTTTGCTCACATGTAAAATACTGTCACATTTCTATAATGCATTAAAATTATTTTAAAAATTATTATCTTCTGTTTCTGTTTTCCTTTCTCCCCACATATATCCTAGGTTTTAAGGAGTTACAGAAATGTATAAAAGAAATCTTTATTCCCAAGAAGCTTGAAATTTAGATGGGAAAACAAAAAGAAATTATGTTTAAATTAGAGAAGACTAGACTGCTTTGTGATAGTGTCTTCAAATAATAATATGGATAGCTAGAATTTATATTGCAACTTAAGGTCTGCAAAATGCTTTCTGTATGTTAACTTATTTATTCTCATAATAATTCAGGGATGTAGGGGCTATTATCACCTCCATTTTACAGATGAGAAAACTGAGGCAAATAGAGGTTAAGTGGCTTGTCCATGGTCACACATCTAGTAACTGCCTGAAGCCAGATTTGAACTCAGGGCTTCCCGTGCACTCTATTCATTATGCCATCTGCCTCTAGCATTTGAAGAAAGAAACGTTATTAGAATTAAGATCATGGAATAATCAATCTAAAACTGAAAGAAACCGCAGAGGTTTTGCAGTCCAAACCCCCTTTTTAAAGATGAGGAAACTGGATCCCAAAGAACTGAAGTGATTTGCCCAGGTTCACACAGGTAGTTATTCTCCTGAGCCACAGAAGGTAGCCATGAGTGGAAGCTGCAAAGAGATAAGTGAATCTGGGGTTAATGTCAGAAAAACAAACAACTTCCTAGTAATTAAAGCAATCCTAAAGGGAATGGACTATCCCCAGATATAGTGGATTTCCCTTCCATGGAAATCTTTCAGCAAAGAGGATAACCATATTCTGGGTACATTATAGAGAGATTTCTTTTTTTTTTTTAATTTGGGTTAAACTTGGAGGCCCCCAGGTTTGCTTCCAACTCTATAAAATCTGAAATTCTGTGAAATACATGGAAAGTTAAATTTAGTGAAAGATTTAAATAATGCCACAATAAAGAGCTGTCACAAGGCAGCACTTGACTAATTGCTCATTGGATAGATCAGACAATGGGAGCTCTAGGGTTTCAGGGGAAGGGGAGGTCACTGTGGGTTAGAGTGGTCCAGACAAATCTTCATGAAGGAGATCAGACTCAAACTGCATCTTGAATTTGGATAGGTCAGCTATGTTAAGGATATGGATTTGGATGAGTTAAGCATATGAACAAAATAGGGAGAGAATTTTGGATAGGTTAAGAATGTGGACAAATAGGTTTGGGAAAGAAAGGAAGAAGATCTTTGTTAGCAAATGTTTGGTAGTGGGAAATATATTGTGTCTTCAGGGGAACAATAGTTCATCCTTCATTCTCAAAGAGGACCAAGGATATCAGAAAGGTGATGACTTGACTTGGATTTCAATGAGGCAGAGTAGTGCGAAATCATCAGCCTCACTCTCATCTCCAGAGTCACTGGAGTTCTGATGGGACAGGCTGTTTATTTTGTGTACTAATGGAGGAGGAATTAGAAGCATCTGTTAGGGGTTATCTGCTGGGGCCTTAAATACTAGTAATTTGGACTTTTTGTAGGCGTTGAGGAACTCTTGAAGGTTTTTGAGAAGATAATGACGTGGTATTTAGGATGCAGGAAGGAGGAGTGATTAAATTAGAGCCAGGAAGACTACTTAAGAGGTTGGGGGCATGATCTGATAAGAGCTTGAATTTCCAGATGAAATGGAAAGACAAGATATAAAAAAACATGACAAAAGGAGAACCAGCAGGACACTTAAAAGGATATGGGGGATGTGGGAGAGGGAAGAATCAAAGTTAATTCCAAGGTCATAACAGGTATGAATGAATGGCACCATTTGCTTGGAGTCAGTCCGTGGCCACAGACCAGAAATGCTGCTTAGATTTGGAAACTAGGTTCAAATTGAGGTTCTGCCTGTTACTAGTTGTATGACCTTAGGGAAGTCACTGACCTTCTTTAAATTTTACTAGCGTCCTCAGCTTCTGGAATCTTTGATTTTGTCAGTATAGACACTACCTCCACTAACACAGATCATAGATCACAGCCTTTCCATGGCTTAATAGGTGGTATAGAGGATGAGGCACTGGATTTAGGATTAAAAAAAAAAAAACTAGTTAAAAATATAATTTCTATCACAAACTGTATAACTTTGGGCAAGTTAGGACTTCCCTGGGACTTGGGTTCCTCATCATAAAATGGGCAGTTGGATTAGACTGCTGCTGTTTCCTTCCAACTTTAGATAGAATTATTATGGCTGAAAAATTCATTTTTCTCCAACCAGTCTGGTGATGAGCCTTTTCAAAATTAGCTAGCTTGATCCTGGGAAGATATATATATGGTTCATTTCCAAGTCAGTCCAATTAAGCCTTTCCAGTTTAATAGGACTTGCTAGATCTTTCACTTATCCTCTGCCTGATTCAGTTTCCTCATCTATAAAATGGGAATAATCATATCACCTACCTCCCAGGGTTGTTGTTAGAATATTATGAGATAATATTTACCAAGCAATTTGCAAGCTTTAAAGTGTTATATAAATGCTGGCAATTGTTATTATAAAGTAGGCCTCTAATGAGGGTGTATATCAAAGGATATTAATATCTTTATTACCTATCTGACAAAGTCAGTCAATCCATAAACTTTTAGTTAAGCTCCTACTATGTGCTAGGCACTGTGCTAAATGCAAAGAAAGATAAAAGACCGTCCCTGATCATAGGTAGCTCACATTCTAATGGGGGAGACAACATGTAAGCAATCACATATAAACTATTTACAAGATACATTGGAGAGAATCAGTAGAGGGAAGGTGCTAGAATTAGGAGGATCAGAAAAGGCTTTCTGTAAAAGGTCAGATTTGGTTGGAACTTGAAGAAAGCCAGAAAAGCCAGGAAACAGAGAGGAGAAGGCATGGGCGGGGGGAGCAGCCAGAAAAAGTGCTCAGAGTCTGGAGATGGAGGGTCTTGTTAGAAGAACAGCAAATAGGCCAGTGTCACTGGACCACTAAGTGGGGGGTGGGAGAATCTGGTATAAGAAGACTGGAAAGGCAGTGGCAGGGGGCAGGTATTTAAGGGCTTTGAACCCCTAACAGAGGATATTACATTAAATCTTGAAGGTTGTTGTGAGAATCCTTGTCATTATTTAAATATCATCTATTATTACAATCATCCCTACATAATAATAATATACACATTTATATGAAGATTTGGAAAGCAGTTTACTCTTATCTGTCTAGTGAGGCAGGCAGTGAAATCCCAGCCCAACACATACTTGACTGTGAAAGCTGTTAGTGTGAAAATCATAGAGCTATTAAAGAGCTAGAACAGAGGGGTCAAACATGTGGCTGGCAGCACACTGCAATTCCCAACACTTCCAAGCGAGGCCTTAACCAGATTAAAATGTAAGAAATAACAAAATAAATTAAATACAGTAGAACATAGATGATGTTAGTTCATTGTTTTCTAAGTCAATATTTCATCCATAGGGATGTACATGTTATATATAATATACTCTTTGTTTGTATGTCGGTATATATGTGTATATATACATATATACCTACATATATGCATACATACACAGTTTAGTGGCCTCATTTCTACTTGAGTTTAACACCAGTGGTCTAGAAGGTGTCTTAAATATCATTCAACTCAGTAGAGAAAAAGAAGCTTAGACTTAGAAATATGAAATGACTTAGCCTCAGGTGGTGGCCAAGACCACAACCCTTGCTACTGGTGGAGAACTTGAGGTTGGTATATTGAGTGAGTCTGGGAGATCTGAACTGCAGCAGGTCTGAATCTAAATGGCTATCTACACTATCTGGTACCAATATGGGGGCTCACCAGGAACAGAAGGCCATTGATTGCCTTAGGAAGGGGGTACCTAGTCCAGGTTAAAAAAATAGGAGTAGAATAAAGCATCTGTGCTGGTCAATATTATAGGAGGCTTGTGAGTGGCCCCTGGACCCAGTGTCCCAAAGAAGAATGAGATGATTTGTCCCAGGTTACTTAGGACTATGATACCCATAGACCTCGATTCCTTGTTCATTGCTCTTGTCTACTACTCTCTCTGTACATCCCTCTGCTATAACAAACACAGAGTTTATTTGGATCCCAGACTCCTGGGGACTTTGGTGGGAAGAGATGTCATGGATGGAAGTAATCTAATAGATGTAAGAGAAAGGCTTCCTGATGACTTGAGGTCAGGGAATAGCTTACATTTCCAATGGATTGGTGCCCCTGTGACACAAACCACAATTGTTATTTATTCAGTCCATCACATAATAGATTGCATTGCCCAAGTATGGATATTCAATATCTGGTCTGGAACTGTGGTTTTAAGAATGGAGAGAAGGGAAGAGGCCAGAGAGATCTTATGGGGAATGAATGAACCAGACCTGGTGACCTTCTGGATGTGGGGGGCAAAGGAATATGATTGAAAGTGATTCTAAGTTCACATTCCTGTATAGGTAAGGAAGGCAGTAATGCCTATGAATGTGATAAGGACAGTAGGTACAAGATGATGACTTTGGGAAGGCAATGAAGAGCTCAGTTTCAGAAAGTGCAGAAATAAGTTTCTTCCATGAGGGTGGAGACAGTAAAATGACAAAATCAGAATGGAAGGGGAGCAGAGGGATCAGATGTTGAGGTTCCTTTGGATTGTGAGACAATAAGTAGAGACCTTGAATCACAGAAAAAGGCAAGGCAGGGGCTCCTGATCTGGAAAGAGAAAAAGGTAAGTGATTCCATGGTTGTATCTTGAAGGTACACCTCCTTTAGTTCATATGACTTCTGAATTTGGAATGCTGAACTCAGAGTCATGGGGTCCACTAAAAATCTAGGTTTTGCTGCTTTCTACCTATGTGACCTTGGGAAAGTCATTTAACATCCATAGGCTTTGGTTTCTTCAGCTATAAATTGAGAGAGTTAGGTTCTAGATTTCTTTCCTGCTCTAGGTGGATGATCCTCCAAGTCTATGATCAGGATAGCAGTGGACCCCTGGGAGCACCATGCATAGTCTTGCTGTCCTCATTGGGGAAGCATGTTTGGGTCAGTGTTCAGGGCCATGATGATGTGCTAACAGCCATGCTGCTAGTGTTTTGTCAAGCTAAGCTAATGCTTCTTCATAGAAAGTGTCTTTGAGAGAAAGCATGGGCACAGAAAATCACAGAATCCTAGAAAGTAAGAAATAGTAAGAAAAAGTAAGACCTAGGAGACTTAGGTGGTCCAACTCCCTTATTCTATGGGGTAGAAAATGGAGACTCAGAAAGGGAAAGTGAGTTGGCCAAGGAAATACTGGTACTGCATAGCAGAGATAGGATTAGGACCTGGGTCTTTTGATATTTATTCAACTGGTATTTCTTCCAGCACATGTTAAGACTTTAAAAAGCACATTTCTCTTAGTTACTTAAGTCACATGAAGAAATTCTTCCAAAAGTTTACCTGCAGATTAGACTAACTATCGTAGTTAGTCTCCTTCCTCTCAGCAATTCTTTCTCTGGGAGACTTAGCTAAATGCTATGCCAACTTTTTGAATAATTCCAGTTCTAACTAGCTTGGTAAATTATAGATGACCTCTGGCACAAGGACAAGCTTCCTCAGCCTATCTGAATGATTCACTCCAGTTTGAAGGACTTTTCACTCTTACTTTTAAGTTTATGATCTCGTTCAGGTATCAAGGCTAAAATGGGGCAGGGTGCTTTTGGCCCCACCCTTACCCTTCTGATACAATTTTGCAAGGAAACCAAGGCATTCACTGGCCTATAGTTTTCAGATCTCTGTCTCTCTCCTCCCTCTCTCTTTCTCCTCCCTCTCTCCTTCCCTCCCTTTCTTCCCCTCCTTCCCTTCCCTTCTCCCCTTCCTCCTTCCCTCCTTTTTTCTTTCTCTGTTTCACCCTTTCTCTTTCTGTCCCTCATTCTCTTTTTCTCCCTTCCTCACTCTCCTCACCTCCCTCTCCCCTCCCCTTTCTCTGTGGCGGTAGCAAACTATGGGCCATATCTAGTCCAACTGCCTGTTTTTTTCTGCTATAAAAGTGAGTGGTTTATTTTTTTTTACATTTTTGAATAAAATTTTATAAATTTTATTTTATATAAATTTTATAAAATTTTACAAAAATGTAAAAAGTCTTCTCAGCTCATGGTAGTCCAGATTTGACCTTCAGATTGTAGTTTGGCAACCCCTTGTCTAGGGTCTTATTTTCTCATCAAGGAAATGGGATTGTTGATCATTTCCCCTTATCCTTATTTTTCTAATTTAAAGCACCATCTATTTTAAGCAGCATCTGATCTTTAATATTGCGCTCCTTTCAGCCTCACCCCATCAGGGCATTGACTGCCCCTTGATGTGAAAAATCTCAAAAAACAATGGGGAGATTGAGACTATGGAAGCCTCTACTGCTATTGGACTTCTCAGAAGAGAATGATGACCCCATGGCTGAGATACCCCTGTTGGAGAAGTATGAAAAGGATTTTTAACATAAGCAAAGTTATCAATAACTTGAATAAAAGCAAAGATAGTATTGATATTGAGTTTTAATATGATACAAAGATAAGAAGGATAAATAACACATTGGAGCTAGAAAGATCCCAACAAGCTAGAATGTTGGGTTAAGCCTAAGACAAAATTTATGAGAAGTTTAAGGAACTTTTTCCATTAACATAGATGGGTCCTAGGGAGTTGACTGACTCCATGTGGGGAGTCATAACACTAGTAAATGTTATGAATGGGATTGGAACCAAGCTTTCCTTGTGCCAATTTCAGTACTCTATCTAAGGTGCCATGTTGCCTTCACTAGTAATTAATTAGGTGGTTCAGTGGATAGAGTGCTGGGCCTGGAGTCAGGAAAACCTGAGTTCAAATCTGGCCTCAGACACTTACTAGCTGAGTGACCCTGGGCAAAGTACTTAACCCTTTTTGCCTTAGTTTCCTCATCTGTAAAATGAGCTGGAGAAGGAAGTGGCAAGCCACGAAAACCCCCAAATGAATTCTTGAAGTCAGACATGAGTGAACAACAATAACTGTAAAAAAAGGAAATTACATTATTATAACATAACACATCTATTCTCAATAAAGTCAGTCTGATTTTTTGTGTTCTACTTAAGGTCTTTAAGGTCCCTTCCAGCTTTAAGTATATGATACTGGGATCATTATTTGCATTTCTAGATGCTGATTTGCCATCCTTCTATAGCCCTTATAAGCTATGGATTTTTATCCCAATTCTTGTTCTCATAAATCAAATCATGGAAAGAAGTCTAGATCTCCCCTCTTAGGCCTCTAGGTATATACCTGAAAAATCAGGGGTGATTCTCTAATTCCTTTGGTTTGAGACTCCCGGATATGCTTCCCCCTAAAAATTAGCAGTTGAGATTTTTAGGAAATTTAAAGTGGTAGATGAAGAAAGTTGGTACAAAACACCCCCCCAGTCCCCAGAGTCTGAAACATACTCTTCCATAAGTGTATACAGAGTCCAGGGGAAAGTGAACTCAAGCTTGGAAAGCACAGGTGGCAACAGGGGCATTCACAACTCCTGGTAGTGGGAGAAGTTCCCCCTTAGGTCTGGCATTTTGTCATCCTTTCTGGGCTCCTAGGTGAAGCTGTGAATCTAGGTCCATTGGGTTGTAGGCTCATGATGCTACTAAGAACTGTTCAGGGGTTCATCTAGAATGCCACCGGGAATTTCCAAAGTCCCAAGTCTTTCAAAACTCTCAAGGTCCTTCTGTGACTAAAAGGTGGCCTAAGTGAAACTGGAGCTGAGGACTCTCCTTCCCTCCTTCCTCTCAGCAATTCTTTCTCTGGGAGACTTAGCTAAATGCTATGCCAACTTTTTGAATAATTCCAGTTCTAACTAGCTTGGTAATTTATAGATGACCTCTGGCACAAGGACAAGCTTCCTCAGCCTGTCTGAATGATTCACTCCAGTTTGAAGGACTTTTCACTCTTACTTTTAAGTTTATGATCTCGTTCAGGTATCAAGGCTAAAATGGGGCAGGGTGCTTTTGGCCCCACCCTTACCCTTCTGATACAATTTTGCAAGGAAACCAAGGCATTCACTGGCCTATAGTTTTCAGATCTCTGTCTCTCTCCTCCCTCTCTCTTTCTCCTCCCTCTCTCCTTCCCTCCCTTTCTTCCCCTCCTTCCCTTCCCTTCTCCCCTTCCTCCTTCCCTCCTTTTTTCTTTCTCTGTTTCACCCTTTCTCTTTCTGTCCCTCATTCTCTTTTTCTCCCTTCCTTACTCTCCTCACCTCCCTCTCCCCTCCCCTTTCTCTGTGGGACATTTACTCATCACTAGTCCTGGACATTTCCCTCAGTCACCTTAGTTTTTCAGAGGTCATTGCCAGTGGCTCAGAAATTACATCTGCCATTTTTCTTTCAGAAAATGATTTATTCACCTATGTCTTTTGACAAACTCATGAAGGACAGCTCAGTGTTGTCTTATTAACTCGTTATTCATTTTTGGTTTCATCTCCCTCTTAGCTACTTTTGTTCTGTACATTCTAGGCCAAGATTATTCTCCTTGGCAGAGAAAACAGAGTAGAACCCAGGCCTTCTAATTTTTAATTTTAATACTTTTCTTTTCTCCCTGTGCTAACTTCTAGGTGTCCAGTAGAACATTTCATCCTGGGAGATGAGACTATTGGAAGGGAAAACAAGCTTTAGACTAAAGGATCGCCCATGTGACCATGTTTCCAAGGTAGCTTAGCTGAGTTTGGTCCTAACCTTTGACCCTTCTATATTTATTTCAAGCTTTTGGCAGTTTGCCCTGGGAGAGGTGGATTTTCCCTCAGATCTTTTAAGATACTATTTTGAGTCATAATCTTGCTCTTTCATTCTAATATGACCAGGGCTTTTTAGTGTGGCATTAGGATTGAAGAGGAGAAAAAGCCAGAGCATGAAACATCTATTCATTCATTCACTCAACAGCTATTAAGCACCTCCTACTCTAGACAGAATACTGTGTCAGGTGATGATGAAGATACAAGAAGTCATAATCCTTACCCTTGTGGAATTTACATTTCAATAGAGGGATGAAACCTTCCATGATATTGAATGATCTGTGCTTTAGAGAGGTGTAGACCAAAGTGTTATGTGAGATTTAGTGATAATGGCGATCATGATTCCCATTTGTGAGGTGACTCAGAAAGGGAAGGTACAGACATTCTCTTCTGATACCTACCTTTAGCATGGAGATGACTTCTGGGTTCTGGAAGGCTGTTTATGCCGACGGAATTACAATTCTTTTTCTATTTTTCTATTTCTATTTTCTATTATGAATTCTATGATTAAAAAGCTTTCAGGAGAGGCTTAGTGATGGACAGGAGACCTTTTATTTTCTGAGGACCAACCCACTTGAGTTCAGGGAGGTTTTTCACTAGACTGGGTCTAAGGTGATGAATTCTTTTGGACAAAGCAGCTCTCTGAAACCTTCAACTAAGTTGTAAAGAAGGTCCAGGCCAGGTTAGTAGGAATACACACCAGTGATGAAGATCTGAACTGGGATCAGAGCCCAGCTCTTGACTTTAAGTCCGGAACGCCTCCCTATGCTTCATCATCTAAGAACTTTTCATTTCATAGAAATATCAGCCATCTACTTTACCACTGACTTCTCCTGCTCTTTCCCCTACAAACTTTTATGTTTATGCCAAATTCAATCAATCAACATTAATTATTTGTGTGGCATTAAGCGAGTCACTTTCCCTTTCTAGACCTAATTTTCCTCATCTGCAAAATGAGGAGTTTGGGCCAGATGATTCCTTAACATGAAGGCTGAATTGCCTGGTATTTAACCAGTTTGGTTGGTAATTTTTTTTATTGGTTTTTAAAATTATAGAGTCTTCTTCTTTCTCCTCCTCTTCCTTCTTCTCTTCCTTCTCCTCATCCTCTCCTCATCTCCTTCCTTTCCTTTTTTATTCTCTTCCTTCTCTCCACTCCCTTTCTTTCTCTTCTCATTCCCTCTCCAATTTCTCCCTTTTCTCTCTTCTTTCCTCTCCTCCTTCTCCTGATGATGATTATAATCTTGGTAACTTTCTCTTTAAGGTAGATAATATTTGTAAAGTGCTTAATACAGTGTTTGGCACATAGTAAGTGCTTAATAAATGCTGTTTCCTCCCTCCCTTCCTCCCTTCCTTCCTTCTTCATCAGAACGATAAAAGAGAACATGGGCTTGTTATGGGGTCAGAACGAGGAATGATCAGTGTTCCATTGGTATCCATGCAATGTCAGAGAATTAGAGTAAGGTTCTTAACATACTGGATGGAAAATCCATGGGGGACTAATGAGAAAACATGAAAAAGCTTTGAGAAGGAATGGCTTGGTTTTGATATGCATCACTGAATGAGGGCACCTACAGTGATGGGATCACAGAGCCATATAAGTAGGGAGGCACTGAAGTATGATAACACTATTATTATCATTAATTTTTATTATTATTATTGGACCTCTGCTCTGAAATTTATAGTCTTAGAGTTTCACGAGGACACTGAGAAGTTGTGTTTCAGAAGGAGGTCTTGAACTCACATCTTTCTGACTCTTAAAAAGCTAGATCTCAATCCACTATGCCATGTGCTCTCTATTAATATTAAAAATAATAATAAATGAAGTGTGACACACTGCATATTTGATTCGGTTGCTATGTTGGTCAGTTTTGCTGAATTTTCTCTTTTTTTCTTTATTATAAGGGATGAATCTCTGGGAGGGGCAGTGGGGAGGAATAGCATAGAAAATGTAGGTGACAGAAAAAAAGGTAGATAAAAATATACTAAGAAAAAAGTGACATTTCTGTATTGCTGGAAAGTTTGCCAAGGGTTTTCTATACATGGCCTCTGATCCTCTGATAATTCTTAATTGAGTTTGAGAATTTGAGGAGATATAAAAGGGCCAGGCACAGGCCTGTCCTCAAGGTACTTCCAGTCTAGTTAGGAAGGCAAGATACATACATATGAGACGAGAAGTAACTAGAAAAAGGCAGTCCCTACTGAATGTCAAATGAGTCATGTAGACAGTGGGCATAGTAGAAGTTCTGAGAAGGGAGAGAGAGCACTGTGGGCTGCAGTGATCAGGAAAAGCTTCACGGAGGAGGGAAAAAGAATGGGTAGGAGTCCTCCAGGCAAAGAGGGTTATTTTGGAGAGATCTTTCTAAGCATTTGTCCTTTCATTAGAGTGTTGGTTCTCTCTCCTGACCCTGACTGCAACTTCTCTACAGTCAAAGGGATGGCTTATTACATTTTATTTTATGGCTTATTACATTTTCTATGTCCAAGAAATGCATCTCCCCACAGTCAACTTGGAGTTGAGCCTCTTTAGGTTGCTCCTTTAGAAAACAGATTCATAACCTATTATGATGCTTGTAATTGAAGCTTTTTCATCTTGGTAGGACATGCAAGGTGACTGGTAAAGCCTTTGGGAAGCCAGTAGTAACCCACATGCCACAATGAGGCATCATTGGAGGATGCTAACTAATCAATCAATCGATCAATCAACAAGCACGAATTAAGTGCCCATTAGACTGTAGGTTCCTTGAGAACAGGGACTATCCTTTGCCTTTCTTTATATCCCTAGAATTTAGCACAATTCCTGGCACATAGTAGGCACTTAAAAAATTCTTGCAGACTGACTGTTGACTATATTTCCATTGCTGAGTGTTGAGAATATTAAAAAAATGAAACAATCCCTGTTTTGAGGAATTTACATTCTTTGGAGGAAACAACATGTAAATATAAAAATACATGCAGGACAAATAAAAAATAAAGCCAAGGTAATTTAATACAGCATCGTTAGTTTAGGAATTCTACTACTCTGATTGGATTACCATCATAAAAAGGAGCATCATCATCTCCATCAGCAACTTGATGTTTGCTCTGGAGATACAAGAGGCTGTGTGATACAAGGACAGATAGAGTGCTAGACTTAGTTTGGGAGACCTGGGATTTGAATCTCACCTCAGATGCTTACTAGCTGTGTGACCCTGGAAAAGTCAATCATTCTCTCTGGGCCTCAGATTTCTTTTTAGAAAAGAAAGAGGTTGAACTCAATGACCTTTTTTGTTCTCTTCCAACACTAAATCTGTGAACTCAAGAGTTAGGTCCCACCCTATCCTACGATTTCTTGCATTTTATAGAAGAATCCCTCAGGCAGATAGAAGGGGGTCCCATCCTCTCTTGTTTCTCTCACATTAGAGTAAATAGCTCATGATTATGATAAAAAAATAAAGAAGGACAAACATTTGATCTTTGAAAAGAGGCTTCCTACACCCTTCCATGCTCATGCCTCTAATAGCTTCCACTCAGGATCTCCTGGGAAAGCCTTATCTCAGTGTGACCCTTTTTGCTCTTTTGGAAAGCAGGGTGAGGTATGAGGAGCTTGTAATTAAAGAATGCCACTTCTGTATTGGTCCAAGGGAGATTATAGGTCCTTGGGGACTGGAAGGAGAGGGTAACATGGCAATATTTATTGCATAGGAGTAATTAATTTTTAAACATGCTTATTAAACACTCCAATTGCATTACAGCGAATAGTGTAGGCTGCATTTGCTGATAGGAGTCCTAGAATCTTCTTTGGCTAAAGCTTGGCAGACTTTGCATTTGGTCCCCCTCCTTTTCCTTTTCAGATTATTCCCCCTGAAGCATTCCTCATTCTGGAGAAAATTAGCAAGGGTTTGAATTCTGAGGAAGAATGTGTGTGACTGTGGAGATTCTAATTATTTAACCACTTTTCATATCGACAGTTCCTCCGATATCTACACTGTGTTTTAGCTGGATTTACAAATATAGAAAGCCAAGGGCATTTAGAAAGAGGGAAATGGACATGTCAGTCTGTCTCTGTCATATAAGGACTTCTTATTTCCTGTTAGATTGTCCTTTATTTCTTACTTCATCGGCGTTCTGGACCTCTAAGTGTGACCTCATAACTGATGTCAGGCTAGTGGGTGGGGGTGGGGTTCAATTGGGTGGATTGGCCTTCATCTCCCAGACACACGGTGTGTTCTGTCTGGATGGAAAAACTGAGGCTAAAGGCAGATTGAATCACATCAGTTTCTACGACATTCCTCAACCATGTTAGGCAAAATCATCCACCACCCGGCGAGTCTGGGTGGGAGGAAACCTGATATAACTCTGGAAAAAAAAAACCTTTCTTGAGAGTAGTTCTCATAGCTGAGCTTGGAGGGAGTTAATTCTCTGGCCTGCTTGCCATGGTAGAAGGGGCCCAGCATAAAGAGACAGAAGATTGATGGAACACAGGAGAGCCAAGGAGTAGGAACCAAAGCTGCGTAGTTCTGTGGGTTGCTTCCAATTCCAAGGTTTCAGAAAGAAAACAGAATAATCCATTCCGAGCAAGTAGAAATAGAACCACCCCTTGAATTATTATTATTTTTGTTATTATTTCAAATCAACGAGTCAGCCAAAACTCTTTTGCTTTGGCTGTTGTGTTGGAAACGCAGATGCACAACAGGGAGGTATGTGGGAATTTAGGAGTAGAGTAGTGCTGAAATCTCTGCTGTGTTGAGCATACTGACCTCAGTAATGGAAAGAACACCAGACTGGGCCATCCTGGTCTCATGCCTACTGCTAACTCGCTATTTGATGTTTGGCTCATCACTTAATCTCTCTGAGTCTCAGTGTCCTAATCTGGAAAATGGAATTAACTGCCTTGCCTACCGTACAGTGTTGTTATGAGAGTCAAATGAGATAATGGATTGAGAGGGGTTTGAAAATAGTATACAAATGAACATTGGGTCCAGTGAGGAAGGCTAGCATGGGGTAGGGATAAAACAGTGCTGGTCTTTGAGACTTATATTTGTACCCTGGTTATGATGCTTTCTAGCTGGGTGACCACAGGACAAATAACCACTAGGAAGCTCACTGTTTTTCACCTGTAAAAAGGTGATAATAATTACCTGTAATGTAGTCTGCACCAGGCTATTGGAAGGATCAAGTGAGAGACGCATGTAAAGAACTTTGTAACTCTAAAGCAATCTGTACAAATGGTAATTGATGAATGGGAGCTAGAACACTGGAACGGGAGAAACAGACCTGTTTTTTAATCCACCCTCAGAGAATTCTTAGCTGTGTGACCCTGGTCAAGTCACTTGACCTTCTGGAGCCTCATTTTCCTGGATGATTGTGAGGATCAAATGATGTATGTCATTTGTGTCAAGCATTTTGTAAACATAAGAACCTTCTATAAGTATCAGGTTTTTTTTGTTGTGTTTTGTTTTGTTTTTGTTGCTTCTCTGACCTTCTGTGAGTTCTGTTGTTTTCCTCATGGGTGACCTTGGGCAAGTCACTTAATAATAGTCAGTATTTATATGGTGATTTAAGGTTTGAAGGGCACTTGACATATGTTACCTGTGATTTTTACCACAACTTTGTAAAGTGGGTGCTGTTATTTTTCCTGTTTTGTAGAGGATGAAAGTAAGAGGGGTTAAGTAATGTGCCAAGGATTACACAAATATACACAAGACTGCAAAATCTGAACTGAAGTCTGGAGCAATATTTGAATTCAGATCTCTCTAACTCTAAGTCCATCCCTCTATCCACTTGTACTATGAAGCTGCCAGTCTTTTGGCGCCTCAGTTTCCTCAACTTTAAAATGAGGAGTTTGGACTAGACAACCTCTAAGGCCTCTTCTAGCTCTAAATGTGTGATTCCATATGATTCTGTTCCTGTGGTATTTCAAATGGAAACAATAGACCTTATAGTACCTGCGTCACATTGGTGTCATGATGGAAAGAAATTTGTAGAATTACAATTGATTTACAAATGTGACTTCTCCTCCTCCTTCTCTTCTTTCTTTCTTTCTTTCTCTTTCTTTCTTTCTTTCTTTCTTTCTTTCTTTCTTTCTTTCTTTCTTTCTTCCTTCCTTCCTTCCTTCCTTCCTTCCTTCCTTCCTTCCTTCCTTCCTTCCTTCCTTCCTTCCTTCCTTCTTTCTTTCTTTCTTTCTTTCTTTCTTTCTTTCTTTCTTTCTTTCTTTCTTTCTTTCTTTCTTTCTTTCTTCCTTCCTTCCTCCCTTCCTTCCTTCCTTCCTTCCTTCCTTCCTTCCTTCCTTCCTTCCTTCCTTTCTTCCTCTCCCTCCCTTTCTCTCTCCCTCTCTCTCCTTTCTTTCTTTCCTTCTTTCTTCTTTTCCTCTTCTTTTTTTTTGCCTTCTCTTTCACCTCTTCTTCCTCTTCTTTTTCTTTCTGCTGCTTAATAATTTTATTCCTTCCCCTTCTCCTCCTCCTCATTATTATTATTAATAAGAATGGACAGATTGTGGGTAAAAGATGGATTTCCTTCCTCTTTTTCTGAGTTGGACCTGGGCTGCTCCCTCACCTGATCCTCCCTCTTTTCCTGCAGGTGGATATCTATCTAAAAATATCGAGCTTTGCCAAGCTTTTTATGGGCCTGAATATTGTGAAACTCACTCCATTGTAAAAAGTGAGTCCAAGATTTAGTTGTAACAGCTTCCTTGGTGGGAAGCCAAGAGTCATCCAAGGCCTTAGAAGTTCTGCTGAATTTGGGGGCTTGGATGTCTGTAGATGCACACTGAATAGGGAGCTAAATCACAGTGGACATTTTCCTGGAATGGAGAAATCCTTTTATAAACAAGATGTTTTATCTTTCTTCTGACTGACATGTTTGATGATATCTGTGCACCTTGGAAACCCGTGATGTCTCATAGCCCTTCTTGGATGGGAAAATTTGGCTATTCTGAGGAACTGCAAGGAAGGAGCTCTTAGGACCAAGGCAAAGTCATGGAAGGTTTCCTGTAGGGCCATGGACAAGTCTCCTACCATCTTTGAGCTTGGCTCCTTTGCCTCTGAAATAAATTTTGGCAATGAATTTGAGCATGGTTGTCCCAAGGTCTGCCTTGGTGACTAATCTGCAGCAGGTCTCTGGATTAGCTAGACCTTGACGGATATTGATTGAGCACCTACTATGTGCAGGATTCTCTACTATAGTAAAGTCCGCATTTCTGGAGAGTTTTAAGGTCTTCAAAGCCTTTTCTTGACAAGAACCTTTCAAGGTTGGCAGTGCCAGGATTATTATCCCTTTTTTTTTTTTTTTAACAGATGAGCGAACTGAGGTTCAGGATTTTTTTCATTTAATTAAGTTTATTGAAGGGAGAAGGAGATCATTATTTTGCTAATGTGGCTATGCTTCAGTATTGATGGCTTTGCACTTTACTTAATTTGAAGCAGGAAATTTGGCTATTTACACACTCACACCATTTTGTAGCATTATGTTTAATGGGACATTAAATGATGGGGACTGGGAGAGGCCTTGAGAGGTCATTTAGTCCAGTGCTCTGCCCCCACAAGGAGATTCTATTTTACAGTCATAGAATTTAAAGCTGGAAAAAGGCATTAGAGGTCAGTTGTTCCAACCCCCTCCTTTTACAGATGAGGAAACTGAGCCTTAAGAAGGATAAATGATTTGCTTAAGGTCAACTGGGACCAGATCATAGAGGGCCTTAAATGCCAAGTTAGGAAGTTCAGATTTTATCCTGTGAATACTTGAAAGCCACTAACAGTTTTTGAGCAACTTGAAGAAAACTCATTTTGGGGTATGTTTCTGAATGATAGAGGAACATTACTTGGTTTTGGTCAGCATTTGCTCCTAATTTTATTCCATGTTGTTTCCAGTAGAATGTAAGGCCCTTAAAGGCAGGAACTGTTTCCATTTCATCATTGCCCCCTGAAAACCTCGGCCAGTGCCAGACACATAGTAGGTGCTTATATACTTCGGTGGAATTCTGCCATTACTGTTGTAGGCAATACAAGAAACAAATCATCCAACTTAGAAAAATGTATTGTCCTAGCCAGCTTGTGTTGGTGAATCATTCCTACCCATTTGCTTACTGAATATTAGTTCAGGGCCACTGTAATAATTGTGGCTAGGCTATAATTATACACCAGTTAAATAATTACAAGAGATTTTCTTTTCTTTCTTAAAAAAAAAAGGCTTTGACAATACTTGTTCTTCCATGGGTTATAAAATTTGAACCAAAGAGCTCTGGGTAACTGACTCCTTGGAGTCTTGAGATCCTGGCTGTGGTGGGCCAGCTGGGAAAGCCAAAGGGAGCTGCTTCTTGGATTAGGCCCTTAGTCTGGAATGGGCTATGGAAGGCCTGTTCATTGGAAGTGGAGGGGGAATGGCGCTGTCCAGCTCCATGCATAGCCAGGAATGATAGATTAGAACTTCAGGGAAGCAGATTTAGTGTAAGGATAAAGAAAACTTCCTACAATTAGAACCTCCCCAAAGGGAGCATACATAGGTACAGAGCAGAAAGGGAGTTAAGGGGCAATCAAGTCCAACCCTGTGGTTTTACAGATGAGGAAACTGAGGCTCAGGAAGGTTAAGTAATTTGCTCAAGGTCACCCATACAGTAAGGGTCAGATGCAAGGAGTAGGTTACCTCAGAAGGTAATGAGGTCCCCATGATTATAAGTCGAAGGTTCTTGGACACCTTTGGAAGTGTGGAGAAACTCATGGATTCCTTCTAAGAATAATGTTTTTACATGCATAAAGTAAAATACATAGGGTTACAAAGGAAACCAATTATATTAAAATACAGTTATCAAAATATGAAATAAAGTACATAGTCCCGAGGATAAGAGCCTCTATTAAGCATCTTTAAGTGAAGGTTGGATGGTCAATTCAACTGAATTAAGCACACATTTATTAAATACCTACTACTGGATTCAGCAAGCATGTATTAAGTGCTTATTACTGGATTCATCATTTATTAAGTGCCTATTACTAGATTCAGTAACCTTTTACTAAGTGCCTGGCACTGTGCTGTGAGATTGTTGTTTAGGAGAGCTATTAGGACTAGAGACATATAAATCTGTGAGTCATTTGCATAGAAATAATAGTCAAATCTATGGGTCACCAAGAGAAACTCTTGAGAAAGAGAACTCAGGATAAATTCCTTAGAAGCGTGGATTTGGAGCTAGAAGGGACCTCAGAAGCCATTCAGAACAACCTCCTCATTTTGAAGTGAGGAAACTGGGACCTCCAGAGAGTGAAGGGAAGGCACTTGGGGACAGTACCATTGTACAGGGGTGGAACACATCCCCCAAAGCAGTCTGCCTGATTCAGCTGCTATCTTTTCCTGTTGAATTCGGGGATCTTGTGTGGATTTTAGTTATGTTTTTCAGTCATTCTATGCCTGGGTCAGAGAAAGCTAATGGAAAGTTAGAGGGACTCATGTTACTGTGGTGTTTTTTTGTCTTACAAAGCAGAGGGAGGAGAGAAATTTCTCATCCTATTACTCTGAGATGGATTGTGTATTTTCTCTCCATTTCCTGAGATCCAGAGAGGTTCCGTGACTTGCCCCAGACGCATGGTACAAGTTGGTGTCACGACTCAAACCTAGACTTTTAGACTCCAAATCTAGTGTCTTTTCCCATTCCCTAAACTGCCTCAATTAGATTTTTCCCTTCTGTTGCTCCTTATAAGCAAGTCACTTAATTTCCCTGAGTCTCAGTTTTCTTCTCTGGAAAGTGGGCATATGATACTAACACTATATATCTCATCTCACCAAGTTGTTGCGAGAATAGGGTGCTGTAAGCATTAAAGTGT
This sequence comes from Notamacropus eugenii, assembly GCF_028372415.1. Classification (NCBI taxonomy): domain Eukaryota; kingdom Metazoa; phylum Chordata; class Mammalia; order Diprotodontia; family Macropodidae; genus Notamacropus; species Notamacropus eugenii. Next base: position 232,647,275 of record NC_092872.1, read on the forward strand.
TAAAAGAAATGTGGGTTTGTGGATCAGCCTCTCTCTATCCTTCCTCCTTCTTTCTACTCCCCTAACCATCCCTTAACTTTTCTCAAGAATTGTCACCTGAATACAAATTTTGTTTCCTTTTGTGTTTCAACCCCAACTTTGGATACTTGCAATGGTTTTGCTCTTCGTTTAGTAGGTTCAGACACTGTTTCCCTTCGGGGAGGGAGGGCTGCCTTGTAGATGTGGAAACTGAATTGTCTCATCTCCTCCAAGAAGGATTACTTTGTTCTGACATTACCCTTGATAACCTTAGCAGTGAATTCCAATCCCAGCTCCCTGTAATTTAGTTCAGTGTCTGTTTGGGAAAAGGGGCATTAGTTAATCATAAAAATTATTATATCATAAAAACCATGTACAATCACTCAATTTTTTTCTGTTTAAGTTAATTGAAGGAGATTGTTATTTCGTACATGTGGTGTGTTAGCTAAGATATGTGCATTATTGCAGATTTTTTAAAATGGTTTTTTCCCTTCTAATTTTCAGCAGAAGATTTGCTATTTATACACTTGTCACCCTTTGGGGAATTTATGTTTGATGGACCTTTAACCAATGAAACTGGGAGAGATCTTCAGAGGTCATCTTGTCCAGCCCTCTGACTTTAGCCTGATTAGAGGAAGTTATATGGTACGGTGGATAGTGTTGGGTGTGGTGTCAGGAATACCTGAGTTCAAATCCAGCCCTCACATACTGGCTATGTGATCCTGGGCTAATCATTTGACCTCTGCCTCAATTCCCTCAACAATAAAATGGGGAACACTCTCCACCTCTCCCTTGTGTATCTCTGTCTGTTTCTTTCTCCCCGTCTTTGTTTCTTTTCCCCTCTTCTTTGTCTCTCTGTCTCCCTCTCTCTTTCTTTCTTTCCCTTCCCCTCCCCCCTTGTCTCCATCACCGTCTCTGTCTCTCTCTTTCTGTGTCTCTATCTTTGTGTTTCTCTGTCTCTCTCTTTCTGTGTCTCTGTCTTTGTGTCTCTCCGTCTCTCTTTCTCTCTATCTTTCTCCCTTTATCAGGTCCTTCCCTTCTAGTTCTAATGTTATATGGGTCTATAACATTGTTGTTGGACTGTGGAGGATCAGGGCAGATCAGTTATCACCACCCAGCTCCTCCTGCCGCTTTTCTTTCTGTCCTCTCACAGTGTAGACCTGGATACCCATGGTATAGGGGAAAAGGCACTGTATTTGGAATCAGAGGAACTGGGTTCTAATCCTGTCTCTGCCACATAATATTTACATTACCATAAATTATTACCTTGACCAAGTCTCTTCATGTTTCTGGTCCTCCGTTTCCTCATCTGTAAAATAAGGGAATTGAAGGAGGTAGCTTCTAAGCTCCTTTCCAGTTTTAGGTCTTCTCTGCTGTTATGACCTAAACCAACTCAACAAATTGTGTGTCCAGTGCTGGGCTCTGGGCTGGGCATTAAGCAGATGGAAGCAAATGTGCAGCCATCTTACTCCTCAGGATCCTCCCATTCCATTTTGGGGAGACAACATGCATCTAAAAAAAGAAATAGAAAAGGGGCACACCATGAGCACCATGGAGTAGAATTCTAGCAGAATGATGCCCTTCAAACTTACTTCACCCTATCATGAGTTCACTTCCCCACTCAACCCTCAGGGCACCGGGTTGATTCTCTCCACTCCCTTCTTTCAACACCCTGGAAATTGCTGGGCATAGTTAAGCCAAGTGCTTAAGGGTGAGGAAGGACTAATAAAATAAAATAAGCTGACTCTTATCTCTCTAACTCTTTCAGAAAAACAAACTTCCCATTTATTGGTGAGGCAATAATTGTTCTTAGATGTAGGAGGAAGAGTATTGCTACTGGGGATGAAGACCTGGGGATGAGGCCTAACCCTGGCACCTGCCATCTGTGTGACTATAAGAAAGTCATTTAGCTTGTAAAACCTCAAGGCCTTCATTAGGAAAATTAGCATAATATACTTGCACTAGCCATCTCAGTGTTTTGGGGAAGATCAAACGAAATAATGTATGGAGAGGTTTTAGGGACCAGACCTTTAATTTCATTGCTATAAGGAACTCTCAAGTAAGGAAACTCCCTCTTTCAGTGCAAATCAACGCCTCATTTCTAACTTGTAGTCTTAGAGAAGGGGTTCTTTACCTGATATCCTTGGACTTAAAAAACCATATACATGTATTTACACATATGTATACACACATGCACACACATGTACATATACATGCATGTATACACATGTATACGTATATATATAAATATATACATATACATGCATGCATACATACATGTATATATGATGGGAGCAACTTGGTGGTGCAGTGGATAGGGCTCCAAATTAGGAAGACTTGAGTTCAAATTTGACCTCAGATACTTACTAGTTTGTGTAACCCTGGGCAAATCACTTAACTTTGTTTGTCTCAGTTTTCTCATGAATTAGAGAAGAAAAAGGTAAGTCATTCCAGTATTCTTGCCAAGCAAACCCCAAACGAGGTCACGAAGATTTAGACATGACCAAATAGACATCACAAGAACAATATATTTTGATGATTACAATTCAATAGAATTGATCTCCCTTGTAATCTTTTGTATTTTATTTTGTACGTTTAAAAACATTAATCTGAGCAGGGATCCATAGGTTTCACCAAAGGGGTCCATGACAAAACAAAACAAAGTAAAAAGGTTAGGAATTCTCAGGATTGTGTGGATCACTGAGATGGTAAGAGATGTACCTAGAATCACATAGCAATTATGCCTAAGAGGGGGAGCTTGAACCTTGGCTCCCCAACTGGTTTTTTATGCAGTCTTCTAAATTGCCTGTCAGTGCATAGCTGGTTCTTAGTAAATGCTTGTTAACTGATGATGTTACCATGATCTCAAATAAAGGTTACATCAAAGTTCACTGGTACTTATGGGGCCATGTTTACCTCTTTGCCATTGCATCACAAGGCTTCTCTATATAGGCACTGTCTTAGGTGCACCATATTGCAAGGTACCCTTATGTGTTGCTGTTCAGGAATCTAGGTGGGCAGCTAGGTGGTACCATAGGGCATAGAGTACCCAGCCTGGAGTCAGGAAAACTCATCTTTCTGGGTTCAAATCTGGCCTCAGACCCAGTAGCTGTGTGACCTTGGGCAAGTCACTTAACCCTGTTTGCATCAGTTTTCTCATCTGTAAAATGAGCTGGAGAAGGAAATGTCAAACCACTCCAGTACTTTTACCAAGAAAAACCCAAACGGAGAGTTGGACATGACTGAAAATGACTGAACAACAGATTTTTGAAATCTGCAGAGCCAGACACCATTTCCGTCTTCCCCTGGTATAGTCATTTTGGCTGAAAGGGGTAGACACTGTGAATTGAATCTCTTTCAAAGCAGGTCACCACTTGCTCTGCCACTTAGATAGTTGTAGCATGCATCAACAGGTTAAATTAAGAGACTTGACAAGAGTCACACTGACAGTATGTGTAAGAGTCAGAACTTGAACTCAGGTCTTCCTGGCTTGGAGACTGGCTACCTATCAGCTCTGTGACACTAGCCCTTCAGCATGGAAAATGCTTTGTGACTGGAAAGTGCTGTCTTTTAAGAGAGCTGGGATTTGAACTTGGGTGGCTTGTTATCATTGAACAAGGTAACATGTTTGAGTCCTTTTGCTGGGCTGTTGAAACAGTTTATAATTTAGATTCCCCGGCACAGTACCTGGGAAAGGTTGCACCTGCTGAAGTGACTTTCTCAACATCGTTTTTATAGATGAGGGAACTGAGGTGAGGATGGAGGATTGGATTAGATGAGGCTTGAGCCTTTATCATTTGCTTCTAGGGGAGCAGCGATAATAATAGTTAATGGGAATAGTGAATATTCACATTATTAAGTGCCGGACATTGTGCTAAGTTCTTTTCACAAATATCTCATTGGATTCTCATGACAACCTTGAGAAGTAGGTGCTATTATTATACTCATTTTACAGATAAGGAAACTGAGGCAAATTGAGGCTAAGTGCCTTGCCCAGGCTCACACAGCCAGTAAGTGTCTAAAACTGGATTTCAACTCAGATCTTCATAACTCCAGGCCCAGAGCTCTATCCACTGCACCACCTAGTTGCCCTTGATCTTGGGAGAGTGGCCAGAAGTCTTTTTTTTTTTTTTAAACCCGGGCATGTGGTTTGGGGAACAATAAGTGTGGGGAACTCCCTCCTCTGATATAGGCAGGTGACTCTTTACTCCCTAGCTTGGGGCAGATAAAGATTAAATGACTTGCCTAGGGTTACAGCTAGTATGTGTCAGTCAAAGGACTCCCACCCAGATCACCCTGACATCAAGATCTCATCTCTAGCTATATTGAATTATCTGAATGAAAATAGAATTAGCATGATGCTCGTACAGGTCTTCTGACTTTTCAAGCCTCTTGAACCCTGGTTCTGGATTTGTTTTCTATGTTTGATTCTCACTCTTTCCAGTACATTTTCAAGCTTGCTTATCACTAGACTCCTCTGCTCGTAGGATCAATATTGTAATCATTCGATAGATGGGAAATTAAAGCCAGGGAAGGAGGTGATTTACCCAAGATCACACAACTAATTAACAGCAGACCCCCCAACTTGAATCAGAGTCTTCTCTTTCAATTTTCTTCCTGCTCTGAACACAGTAGACACTACTTTTGACAGAGGGAAACATGCATGTGAGGATGGGTGGAAGAAGACATAGGAGGGAGAGGAAAAATACTTTAAAAAATTAAAGAAAGAAAAGACAGTGAGGGTGGAAAAATGGAAAGAAAAGTTAGGGACTGATGAGTTGGCCACCTGCATCTGGGCTCATAGGCTCTGATTCTTCCACTTAATCCCTTTGTGACCTGGGATAAGTCATTTAGCTCATCTGGGACTCATTTTCCTTATGTGTAAAAGAAAAATTGGATTCTATAGATGTCTTTTCTATTTCTATATCTGTGGTCTTATGAAAGGATCTGCCATCCCTTCCACTGGGTCTATCAGAGAGAGAGAGAGAGAGAGAGAGAGAGAGAGAGAGAGAGAGAGAGAGAGAGAGAGAGAGAGAGAGAGAGAGAGAGAGAGAGAGAGAGAGGGGAGAGAGGGAGAGACAGGGAGAAAGAGAGACAGACAGACAGACACATACACACACAGACAGAGAGAGAGACAGAGACAGAGACACAGAGACAGAGACAGAGACAGACAGACAGAGAAAGAGAAAATGCCTTTTCCTCCTTTTTTATGTTCCTTATCCAGCCTAGTTAGAGCACACACCAATGATTCTCTTATTATGAACTGAAGCCCTACTGAGTCCTCAGTCCTGCTTGGATGGAAAGGGAGGGAGAAAAGCTGGTGGGACAGAAAATTTCTTTCTTCTCCTGCCTCTCCTAATCTTGTCAAATTTGCAATTGTCACACTTTCCCCAGCAGCCTGAAAATATTTTCCTCTGGAAGTCAGTGGAGTCTAAATCAAATACCTTGGTGCTTCTTCCACAGGGATGGCCCTCCCTCCCCTCATACCACATTCCCACTAGAAAAAAAAATGTTTCCTTGCCCTTCTTATCCCTACTAATAATCCTGTTAACCTCACACTGTCCAAGGTAAGAGATCTGATATCCAAGAACATGAAAGTTACCTGGGCAACCAGAAAGTCTGGAGGCCTACATTGGGGGAACCTTGGCAAATGCAACTTTGGAATTTCCCCACTCCTGGCACCTTCCCCCTTATACCAGTCAGCTTCCTCCTTGACTGGGGAACAAGTCCTCCTCTTTCCGATGCAGCTGCTCTGCAGAAATGTGTGACTTCAACGACCTTGGCACACAGCTCAGCCTGGCAGGTGTTGAGTAAATGTGTGTGTGTGTGTGTGTGTGTGTGTGTGTGTGTGTGTGTGTGTGTGTGTGTGTAGGGGGGGCCCATCAGGCTGAGCCGATCAGGATATAGGTTGAAGAGCAGGTGTGCCAGGCCTCGAGGACCACTCAGCCAGAAATCCAGACATCCCTGTTCAAGTGGAATAAAGGAATCCCCCAGGTCCTGTGTTCTGAGATGAAAGGTTGGCTTGGGTTTGTGCTGGGAATCTGTGAGTTGGGAGGGAATTGGAAATTCCCAATTTCTCTAGAAATTCTAAGTCTCCCCACTTTCCCCTACTCCGAGATACTCCCATTAGACCATGTACTAGGAGCAGTTGACAATTCTTGGAACCAATAGTCTTGCCTCTACCATATATTAGTGATGTGATTCAGGCAAGTCACTAACATCACAAGACTGTAGAAAAAACTCTAAGACTGGGTTTCAGTGCAGCACCCAGAGCTGCTTAGGAGGAATTTCTCATCAGGAGCAGCATACATCAGCAAAACCATAGGTCCTGTAAAACAAGATGTGATGATGGTCAAGGATGAGCATGTCAGGAACACTCCACATTTTTGTGCATTCCTTCATTCATTCCTTCATCATTCCTGCACATTATTACACGCCTATGCTGCTCTGGACTCTGAGAATATAAAGACAAAACTGAAATCATTTTTGACCCCAAGGCAGTCACATTTTACTTGAGAGATATAGTATTTATACAGATATTTCAATAAGAAATGCCATAAAAAATGAGTGTGATTTAATGTTTTGGAGAGAACACTCAGTACCTGGTGGGGAGTAGAGGACGGGAAAGGTCTTATTCCAGGGGCAGCATTACCTGGAAGGAAGCCGGGGATTCCACACAGCCCACACAAGCAGGCAGGGCATCTTTGTATGTAGGAGATGTGTAGGGTACAAAGTAAGCCAGAGCTAGATTGGTCTAGAGCATGGCCTACACCGGGAGGAATGTTGGGAAGTCAGTCTGGAACACAGATTGCAGTCAGACTATGGAGGCCTTTTAAGTGTCCAGTCCTGGAGTTTGGTGGCAGATAGGTGGTATAATGGATACTGTGCCATGCCTGGAGGCAGGAAACCTTGAGTTCAAATTCATGCTGGGCCACTGACTAGCTGTATGACCCTGTGCAAGTCTCTTAGCTGCTGTCTGCCTCAGTTTCCTCAACTGTAAAGTGGGGATAATAGCAGCACCTACCTTTCAGGATTGTTGTAAGAATGAAATGAGATATTTATAAAAAGTGCTTAGCCTGGCACATTATATACAAGTGTTAATTCCCGTCTTGCTTCCCCTCCCTCCCCATTTTAGAGACTTTAGGGAGCCATTGAGGCCTTTTAAACAGAGGAGTGACTTTATATTTTTCAATGTATTTTTATATTCATTATTTCATTTGGACCTCACACCAATCCACTAAGGAAACTGAGGCTTGAAGAGACTTGACAAAAAAAAAGCAAATTGTCAAAGGCCATACAGCTAGTCACTGGGAGGGTTGGGACAAAGATCCAGGCCTTCTGACTCTCAGTCGTGGGACCTCCATATGACATTGTAAATAGCTGAGAAGGGTGTTGGAAGGAAGAAGACACTTCTGCTTTGCTGCCAGTCAAGTTCTAGAGAGAGACACACTACCAGTAAAGCTTCATGATAGTCACTTTATCCAGGTTGGAGCAGCCCCTGCTTTTAGAGGCCTGGATAATTGTCTCATGAATGATGCTGGGCTGGCTTCCTAGGCCATGAACCACAGCCCCTGAAGCTGTCTTGGAAACAGGAAGCAGTGCTTCCTGTCCAGCCAATGGCTTGTTGTGTTTGGCACAATCAGGATGAGCTCTGGTCAGCTGGTCTGAGAAATGGCATGCAAATCAGGCATTTATCTCTCCTGAAGCCTGTCTGCCTCAGCTCAGGTGTGTGGAGGCTGCCAGAATGTGATTGAGTGTAGGAAAGTCAGGAGGAGGGAGCATGGATGGTTTCCCAATCCCTGGTACCTAGTAAGTGCTTATTAAATGTTTGTGAGTTGATTGACTAGGTTTGAGAAAACCGTTGTCATCAATGATGGGAGAGGAGAAAGAACACTGGATTTAGTCACTGGACTTAGGTTTGAATCCTACCTTGATGCTTAAGACCTGTGTGGCTTGTAATAGAATCTCTCTAACACACTTGTGATCTGGAATGTATGACTGAAGATGAAGAAAAGGGAGATTATGTTTCTGAGTCAAGTAGGGTGTCAGAGACCAGAAAAGAACAGGGTGGTGGAAAGAAGGCTGAGTTTGGAATCACAGGACCTGAGTTCAGATACCAGGTCTGGTGCTTACTCTCTGTGTGAATATGGGGTCTGTTCCTTTACCTCTCTAGGCTTTTTCCTCATCTGCAAAATGGGGCAATTGAACTAGAAATCCCTAGGGTCCTTTCCAATTTTGTATCTATGACTATGATCCAATTATTATGCCCTTTCATAAAAAGGCAATAAAGGATAGTGGATAGAGCGCTGAACTGGGAGTCAAGAAGACATGGGTTTGAATCCTGCTGTGTGTCCCTGGGCAAGAGACTGTGGCATCTCTGAACCTCAGTTTCCATATCTATAAAAGGCAGATAATAATAACACCCACCTCACAACTTTGGTGCACTAAACAACATTCCTATTGTCATAATAGAGTCATAACTGCTGTCTCCCTAAGTCTTCCTGGTACTTAAGGCAGCTGGATGGTATAGTGCACAGAGAGTGCTGGGCACAAAGCCAGGAAGACTTGAGTTCAAGTCAAGCCTCAGATACGACTAGCTGTGTGTTTGTGGACAAGTTACTTAACCCGTTTGCTTCAGTTTCAATGGAGATAATAATAATCTCTTCCCTTGCCTTTCGTTCCATCGTAGTTATCTATCTCCTTGCCTTAAAATCTCAAGCTCCTTTTGTTTATTACTCATACTATGCACTTTCTTAGTCCCTACCATGGTGCATTGCCATGTAGACATCTACGATCCTAAGCATCTTTTCAAGCTTCTGCTGGTATTTTTGTTATAGGGATAAGACCTCGCTGTGATTTTAATTAGTAATGAAAACACCCTCTTCTGACGCAAGTCAGCATCCCCTCTGTAGCCTAGAGAGTTGACCAGAGTACTGAGGGTGTTAAGTGACTTTCTCAGGGTCACACAGTAAGTATATGCAAAATAGGCAGGCCTTGATTACAGCTCTCACTCCGGATTGGTTCCTTGGTTCCATCATGTAGAGTCTCCTTTTTCACTCTCTTTTCTTCTTACTGTAACTTCCCTTAATTTCTTTATGGGGTTGGGAGGGAGGAGGTGTTGATTTCAGAATGATTTGGTGATTTCTGGATTCGAGGAGAGAACTTCCTTTTGTGGTTTGGAATTAGATGCAGTTTATATTTCCTATAGCTTAATGCAGGGTAGCAGAAAGAGCATTGGACTGGAAGTTAAAAAACTCAAACTTCATCCCTGACTCTGCCACCAATTAACTGAATGACCTTGGACAATTCACTTCCTGTTCTGGATCTCAGTTTCATTATTTGTAAAATTTTGGGATTAGGCAATACTAATAACTGATATTCATGTAGTACGGAAGTCTTAACTTAAAGACTTAATAGGATTATGTCAACAGATGCAGAAAAAGTTTTTGACAAAATACAAGACAACTTAGTTGTTTTCAGCTTAACAAGCAAGACAGGTTATCCATGAACTTTTCTTTTTTCATATATTTAGATAACTTAATTTCAATATAATTGATTTCCTCTGTATTCTGTGTTTTATGCACTTAAAAATATTATTCTCAGAAGGAGTCCATAGGTCAAAATGTCTATGACACACGAAGGTTAGGAACCCTGCTAGAGTACTTTAAAGTTTATAAAGCATTTCACATAGACTATCTCAGATTTTCACAACAACTATTTAAGATCTTATTATCTCCATAACTGATACACTTAATTAACTTGCTTTGGGTCACACAGACTGGGAAATAAGACTTAGATTCAAACTCTCCTGACTCCAAACCTAGCCCATTCTTTGACATGCCACATTGGCCGTCTAGCAAGACAACTTCGAAAGTTGCTTCCAGCTATATTACATTATGATTCTACGAAAGGACTTTCAGCAGCCAGGCTAGAGTTTGGTAGAAAATAGTTCCTTGGACCTCTGCTTTGCTGTGTGGCCTCAGGTAGATCAGAGCCTCTCTGAGTCACTTGTCTTTATAAAAGGTATTATTACAATGCTTGTTTTCACTAGAGTGGGCAAGTGTGGACCAAAGTAAGATAAATACATGTGAGAGAGTTTGAAATCCCTGGTGTAGAGAGCTGCTATCTACACTGTAGTGGAGGATTTGCAAGTCATTGCCATCCTGGGGCAAGAACCAATTGGGCTTTGTCTGATGTCCCCCCCAGCATTTCCTGAAGCCCTGGTTCCTCTGCTTAGTAATTAGGCTTACAATGATTCCATGTAACTAAAAAATAACAAATGCATTATCTCTTCTTAGTCTGTGTTTTTCCTTGCCTATCATAAAGTAATTAAATTAATGAATGCCTTGTAAAACAATAGGTAAGAGGGCTGGAAAGATAGTATTATCTGTCATATACCTCTGTTGCTTGTGAATTATTCACTAATTAAAAATCTGTTTGGTTTGTGAGGAATCCCGGGTGTCCTCCCCCTACTTTCCTGTCTGCCCCCAGTCTACCCCACCCCCCAGTGCTTATTACATTTCCAGGGAGCCTGCATTTATTGAATTAAATTGAATTAAGTGAGTGGAAGAGGGGAAGAGGGAGGTGGCCAGCTAACCTGAATGTCACTAGCAGTCACTGCCCAGGAGGAGAAAAATTGCTGAGTTCTCCCCTCTCTAAGCTCTTACTTAGAGTCACAGCATGTGTGTGATAGAAGGGCCTAAGAAGTCTTTAAGGCAGGGACTGAACTTCTGGACCTGACTTTATATCCAATTTTCTATGTAACTTTGGAAAAGTCACTTAAAATCTGTGTGTGTGTGTGTGTGTGTGTGTGTGTGTGTGTGTGTGTGTGTGTGTGTGTGTGTGTGTGGGAGAGAGAGAGAGAGAGAGAGACAGACAGACAGAATCACCTTTTTATAGGTTACAAAGTTGATAAAACACTTTGCTCACATCAACCTTGAGAGGTATATTGTGAAGTTGTTATGATCCCCATTTTACAGATGAGGAAAACTGAACCTTTGAGAGGCTGATTTGGCTCAAATCACACAGCTAATGCCTAAGGAGGAATTTGAAGTCATATTCTGACTCACTGTGCTGTGAGCCTGTTTCCTAGTTTGTGAAATGGAGAAATGTCGTAACCTTCCTTTCCCATAGAATAGGCTGAGGAAGAATATTTTGGAAGAATATTATTTATTATTAAGAAGAAAGTGTCATTATGTTTGTTTACAAACACGTAATTATTCTTAAATCATATAACAATAGAGCCTCTAGGACAACTTATTGCTCAAAATCTAGAACCTATAATTTTATCACTATGGGTTTTCCTTTCCCCAAAGCAGATCGAGACTCCTCTATGACTTGATAAATTGTCTCAAGGGAGAGGCAATCTCTTGGCTTCATGAGATGCCCACGCCCTTTAATACTCACTGGGGGTGACCTCCCTCAATTCTGAAACTCCATAAATTCTGTACAACTATGCAATGAAAAGAGGCACTGTATTAAGAGGCAACTCACCTGGGTCCCTTTCCTTCTAACAACAAGCCGAAGTATTTTTATGTCACTTTAAGGCTTGCAAAATGCTTCACAAATATCTTATTATATCCTCACAAAAACCTTTGGCAGTAGATGCTATTATTATGCCCATTTTACAGTTGAGGAAACTGAGGCAGGGTTTAATTGATTTGCTTTGGGTCATACAGATAGTAAGAGACTGAGGATGGATTTGAACTCAGATCTTCCTGACTCCAGGTCTAGCATTCTACCAATTGTGCCACCTACCTAATCTTTTAGTTGATCTTTCTTGAGCTTTATCTTTCTGGATCTCATTTGCTTCAGCTGTAAAATTTTGCTATTCACTCATTTCAGTTAGTCCCCATTTGGGGACATTTTCTTGGCAAAGATAATGGTGTGGCTTGCCATTTCCTTCTCCAGTTCATTTTACAAAGGAGGAAACTGAGGCAAACAGGGTTAAGTGACTTGTCCAGCGTCACATAGACACAAGTGTATCTGAGGCAGCATTTGAACTCAGGAAGATGAGTTTTTCTGACTTCAGACCCAGAGTTCTATCCATTGTGCCACCTCATCCATAAAATGGGGGTTAATAATTCCTTAACATTTTAGAGCTGGAAAGAACTTTAAGGTTCTTCTAAAATCCAAACTCCTTATTTTACAAATTAAGCAACTGAGGTCTGGAGTTATGAAATACTTTGCTATTTCAGTTCTAATTAAGGATCAGAGCTGGGATGAGAACCTGGATTTCTTGACTTCCTCTGACACCCCAGGCTCCCTTTGCTTGACCATTGTATCACATTTCTAAAGGAAATGTTTTAAAAATCTTTTCCAAGCTCTAAGTGAGATTCTTTTTTATTTTTCAGAAAGACCCCAAAAATTCATTGGTTCATAGAAGTCTTGGTGAGGAAATTCTCCTCTCCAATACAAATATATTCTCTATAGTTTCAGAGAGTTGCCTTGGGCACTGTGGAGTTAAATTATTTGTCCAGGATCAGAGGCAGAACTTAAGCCAGTCATGTTCTTTACCTACTATGTCACACTGGTTTTCATATGGACATGAAGGGAAGGGAATGAGCATTTATATAGTGCCTACTTGTGTGCAAATATTATCTTATTTGATCTTTACAACCACTCTGAGAGGTAGGTGCTATTATTATTTCCATTTTACAGTTGAGGAAACTGAGGTAAACAGCAATGAAATAACAATGAAGTTCAGAGTCACATAGCTAGTAAGTGTCTGAGGATGGATTTGAACTTGGGTCTTCCTGACCTCAAACCCAGCATTCTATCTGTTGTGCCACCTAGCTGCAGTGTGAAATGAGGCAGTGGAAAGAGTTCTGATTTTGGATTCAGGGGAGACTTAGGTTTGAATCTCATCTTTGTAATTTATGAGCTGCCATTTTACTTTTCTGAACCTCGCTTCCTTGTCTATAAGATGAGGATAATAATACCTCCTCCAATTACCCTCAATGCCTGGAATGTACTCCCTTCTTATTCCTCGCTCGTAGAGTCCTCCTCTCTTCCTGTAAGATGATGCTTATGTGCTATCTTCTTCATGGGCCTTTCCTGATCCCCCCCTACACCCTCTGCAAATGCCCTCTCTCCCAAACTACTTTATATTTAGCTTCTTTGTATGTACTTGTATTTACCCCCTTTATAGTATGTATATGCATATATGTATATATACACTCATAATACTTATCTCTTCCACCAGAATATAAGCTCATTGTGAGTAGAGATCAATCTTTATCTTTGTTTCTCCAGTGCCTAACACAATGTCTTACACATATTAGGGGCTTAATAAATACTTGTTGATTTGATTGGTTGAATGGTATGTATAGTCTATCTCAAAGTGTTGTCTTGATGAGAAAATTTATGTAAAGTACTTGTAACCCTTTAAAGTATCCTAAAATATCAGCTATTATAATAACTTAAACAGATTAGGAAGTCCATGAACCATGTTTGTAGGTTCCAGGTTATATTCCAATCCCCTGACTTTCAGGCTGCAAGTGTTTGCTGGTTAGTATGGCTATACCTTGGCAGTACTGGATACAGAGCTATTGTTCCCAGTCCTGGGACTGAGTATACCCAGCAAACTTGGTATGGGCTATAGAGCAATCACCTGCTCACAACAGCACTGTTTACAGATTGTGTTCATCCTTCTGACTCCTATTGTTGAGTTCTTCTGTCTTTCCTCTCCCATCCTGAAACAACAGTGTGGTTAGGGAATCTTTCTATTGTAAGTGCAATATAACCTTATAAAATATTAAAATCAATGTGAAGGGGGAAAAAACCACAAACCAAGCCTTTGTACTGTTATCCATTGAGAGAGCTTTCTAGGAGTGTATTCATAATAAACAGGTCTATTTCTATAGCAGCTGTTCTAATATCCATGATCTCATTTGATCATTACCTCAGCCCCTGGGGAGAAGGAAAGGCAGATCTCTGAAAGAGTCACAAGGAAGGTGCTAGTACTAGAGGAGATAAGCAAGTGGGGAGGGGATCTATGATAAAGCGATTACCAGAGGTTCAGAGAAGAGAGCATCTCAGGAATTCAGGACCATGGAGAGCATGATTCAATGGGAAATGGAGAGGCTATGAATACTATGAAGGTGACCCCACTAAAGGTGAAAACTTTTGACCCAATTCAGAGTTCCTTATCTGTTCCTTGTCAGAACAAAGATTGTTCCCAGGGTCAGAGTAGCTTAGAGACTGAAGGTATGTTAGCTTATATCCCTGATAGAATATGGAGAGGGACTTTCATTTTTGTTTCTGTATCCCTAGCATCGAGTAGGATACCTGACCTGACACACAGTAGAAAAAATTGTGGATTGAATGATGGATGTGATATAGAGTTGGAGCAGAGGCCCTTGGTGGTTCAGGAACAGAATCCAAGGTCCAGAGTAAATTAAAATTTCCTGAGACAGACCCATTTTAGACAGCTTTGCGTTACAGGATGCAGAGCTAGTAGGGACCTCAAGGACCCCCTAATCCCAACCACCTTATTGTATTGATGAGAAAACTGAAATTATGACAGGTTAAGGCTGGTTCAAGGACATATACATAGTATGTAGACAAGAAAAAAATCAAAGGGGTTACTTGCTTTCTTGGTAAAGTCTACCCTTAAGGAAACTCACATGGTCCTAGTACACGTTCTCTATTTAGAAAACTGCAAATAGTAGTTCTCTCTTGCTTTGCTACTCTTTAATATTTCTTCTTTCTAGTCTGGAGATTGGGCATATACAGAAAGCAGGCAACAACACACGATTTTCCTTCCCTATATCCAGAGTATGTAACTCTTGCTGACCTTAGAAGGGACATGACAATTGCGATACTCTTTCCACTTTGCATCTTGAGGAGTGGCCAATAGTTTATAGATGGGTGCTTTTAGACCACTGTGGTCTGTATCTGTAGGACTGCCAATGGGAATGAAGATATATATATGTGCACACATTTAACATCACACTAGTAGGTTGATTTATCTAGTATTCCTGATGATAAGGGGTCATGGGGTTCTGTCAAACTACCATATCAAGCCAATGGAGCTGTATCAAATAGTTTCTCTCAGTCATGCACAAGCTAGGGTCACCTGAATCTGATCCCACCCATCAGGTTTTCCCCTTTTTTCTGCTTGGCTCAATGTTTCCATCTCCTGTTTTCTATGTTGTCAGGAGGCCCAGAAGATTAACAATGGCGCTACTCAGGCAGATGGCACCCTCAAACCAGTGGATGAAAAAGAGGAGGCAGTGGCAGCAGAAGTTGGCTGGATGACCTCTGTGAAAGACTGGGCGGGAGTGATGATATCTGCCCAGACATTAACTGGCAGAGTCCTGGTAAGGCTCCTAACCCTCTACTCAATTTTTTTCCATTTGCAATGATTATCTACTGCTTTTGTTGTTTTAAGAATGATTCTTTTTTCCCACGGCAAACTATATCCTGAGTATCCGCCCCACTCATTCTTGTGTTTTCTGATGGGTAGTGGTAAGATACTGACAAAGGAGAGGGATACTTTATATTTTCATCAAGAAGATGTGGTGTCTTTGCTGTTTCTCTAAAGTGGTCTCCTTCCCTGTGTCTGAAGAACAGGAGTCTTGATACTTTTCAAGGGAATTCATAGAAATTAGACTCCAGAATAATCTGCTTTGCAGCAGTCACAGCTGATGCCTCAGATCCCTCCTTTCTTTGCTTCCTTCCCTCATGAAAAGTGGATGAGAACAGTCCAAAAAATGAAAGGAAAAGCAAGGAAAATCACCACAGGGCTGGAAGTCTTCTGGGGCTCAAGACAGCTATAACTTGTGGAATAGTAAAGGCAGGACTTACTGGGAATGGCATTTCTCTCTGTCTGTGTGTCTTTATTTTGACTTGGGAGAGTCATTTACACTTTCCTGCTACTTAAAGAGGACTCATTTGCCTTGTGCTAGCTTCATTTGCCTATTTTGTAATCTCTTTTCCTTGAATCCAGGTGAGTTGGATATATAGGTCTCAGGTCTCCTATCTGAGTGATGGTTTCTGAATCTATAAGATGAGGAAATCAGATTAGATCATTCCTAAAGTCTCTCTCAACTCTGGTTCTCATTCATTTACTTTAAAGAATCTCAGAGGAAGGAGAGATGACTATGGACTGGAAAGGTCCTGCAGGGAAGTCCTCTAGGACATCAAGGTGACTTGATGAAACTAGATCATGTGAGGATCATTGGAAGGAATTGGAGATACTCAGCATGGGGAAGGGATGGCTTAACAGGGGCATGATCACTGCCCTCAACCATTTGAAGGATTTTTTTGTGGAAAAATGGATTAATAAATACCTTACGCACCTCTAGAGGACAGAATGAAGACCAAGATGTAGAAGCAACAGACAGGCAGATTTGGGCCTTCTAAAAGTTAGACCTGCCACAAAGGTACACTGTCCTTCTTCAGATATAATGAGTAATGAGTCCCCTAGCCCTGGAATTGTTCAAACAATGACTCATTTACCATGTGTCAGGAATGTTATAGAGATGATTTTTTTTTTGTTTATTTCACCTAAGAGTTGGGCTATTTAATATTGAAAGTGCTTTGAATTCCTTTCAGTTTACCCACTGATGGTTACATCTTAGATCCCATCATCTCACAGAATCTCAAGGTCCTGAGCTTTAAAAATTCTCCAACAACAACAATTAAAATTATTCTTTTGGTTCTTCTACTTTTTAGGCTCCCATTTACACCAAACCTGCTATTTTCTATTATTGTGATCGGTGGTCCCTTGATCCCTCCCTATGTTTGCAGTTTATAGAAACTAGGGAAATGCCTTCTCGTCAATCCTCCTCTGGGTCAAAGTTAATCACTCTCATTTTGTAACAAATTATTTTTCTTCTTCTAACCTCTCTTCAGAGCTATAGACCCTTATCTCTAACTGCCTTTAGGACACATCCTCTGGGTGTTCCACCAGTACCTCAAACTCAATAAATCTGAAACCAAAAGTTATTTCTCCTAAAACTCCTTTTTCACTATTTCTTTTTGTGGCACTAAAATCAACCAATTTACCAACAGACATTTATTATGCTCCTACTATGTGCCAGGTACTGAGGACACAAAAAGAAAAATGACTTAGTCCTTGATTTCAGGAACTTCCATTCTGCAAGAAGAGAAATGTACAATAACATAGGTTTGAAACATAGGCAGAGAGAGACTGGAATGGTGGTTTATTACTGTAGGAAATCCCAGATGAGGAAACTTCTTTTACCAAAGCAGTTTAGCACCTTCTTTGCAAATAGTAGTCTTAGAAAGTTGTCTCTAGCTCTTGGAAGTTAAATAACTTGCCTATAGTCACACAGCTGGTATGTATCAGAAGTGAAAGTCATTAAAAATATTTAAAAATTTATTTTGTTAAACACTTATTTAAACAAAGCAATATGAGGAAGTCATGCAAAGTACATTTCCATATTAGCCAGGAGAGAAAATACACATATATGCATGAGCACACACACACACACACAAAACAAGATAAGTAAAGTTAAAAAGTATGCTTTAATCTGTGCTCAGAATTCATCTCTCTGGAGATAGCATATTTCATAATGGGTCCTTCAAAATTGTCTTAGACCATTGTATTGATCAGAATATCTAAGTCTTTCACAGTTGAAAATCATTACAATATTGCTATGACTATGTACAATGATCTTCTGATTCTGCTCATTTCACTTTGCCTATGTTCATAGAAGTATTCCCAGGTTTTTCTGAACCCATCCTGCTTGTCATTCCTTATACCACATAAGTATTCCATCACAATCACAATCTAGCTATTCCCCAATTGATAGGCATCCCTTCAATTTCCAGTTCTTTGCCACTACAAAAAGAGGGCTAGAATTTTTTTTTGTACAACTAGCTCCTTTTTGAAACCCTTTTTAAAAATCTCTTTGGGATATAGATGTAGTAGTAGTTGCTAGGAAAAGGGTATGCAGTTTTATAACCCTTTGGGCATAGTCTCAAATTGTTCTCCAAAATGGTTTGACCAGTTTAAAACTCTACTAGTAGTGCATTAGTGTCCCAATTTTTCCACATACCATCTAGCATTTGTCATTGTCTTTTTTCTGTCTTAGTCTGATTGGTGTGAGGTGGTATCTCAGAGCTCTTTTAATTGATACTTCTTAAATCAATAGTGATTTAGAACATTTTTATGTGACTATTAATAGCTTTAATTTCTTCTTCTGAAAACTGACTGTTCATGTCTTTTTACCATTATCAATTGGTAAATGGCTCATTTTTTAACATAAATTTGGCTCAGTTCCATATATATTTGAGAAATGAAGTCTTTATCAGAGCAACTTGTTATAAAAATTTCCCCCTTATTCCCTGATTTCCTTCTAATCTTGTCTACATTAGTTTCATTTGTGCAAAACCTTTTTAATTTCATGTAGTCAAAATTGTACATTTCACTTCTGTGGTTCTGTCTATCTCTTATTTTCCATAAACTCTTCCTTTTTCCATAGTTCTGACAGACACATTTTTCCCTGACCCCCTAATTTACTTATGTCACCCTTTGTGTCTAAATCATTTAGCCATTTGACCATGTCTTGGTACACAATGTGAGGTGTTGGGCTATGCCTAATTTCTGTCAAACTGCTTTCCAATGGTGAAAGTACTTTTTGAGGAAGGAACATAAATAACTGGGGAATCTTAAAAGGATTCATGTAGAAGGTGGCATTTGAGATAAGTTCTAAAGGAAGTAAGGGATTTTATGAGTGAAAAGTGAGGAAAAAGGGAATTCTAGGCATTGGGAAAGTCAGTATAAAAGCAGGAAAATAGGATATGGAATATTCAAGAAAGCCAAGCTGAACCACAGAGTTAAGGCAAGGGAGTCATGTTATGACAATGCTGGAAAGATAGGATATGATTTATTGTGAAGGTCTGCCATGTTTATAACTTTGGAGTCAGTCAACTCTTCCTTCTCAGATCCAGCAAATTACTAGGTTTTGTTGATTTCCCTTTTTCTTTGTCCCTACAGCTATTGCGCAATATCTTCTCATTACAATTTGCCTGCACCATTCCAAGCACCTCCTAACAGACTATCTTTATTCTCTTAAATCCATTCTTGACTCCATGGCTACAATGGTATTTCCTAAGTGTTGATTCCCATTTCAAAATGAGGAGAAGTACCTAAAGGCACACACTAGATTTATTTCAGTCAGAACTAGAAGTCGGTTTTGTTTCTTTTTTCATCTACTAGTTCAATGCTCTCTCTCCCTTCCACATTCCATCCCTGTCCTGGACCAACATCTCTTACAACCTGTTTCCTTTTCAGGGACTGGGATCTTGGCTGTGGTATTTTGACATTACTTTACTTTAAACTAATTAGGTCCTGTGGCTTTTTGTCCTGGCTCTTAATATTTGCTTGCACAGACATTGCCTGCCCTCACGTCCAGGTTCACTATTACCTAATCTGCCAGCTGGTCTCTTTGGAAAAAATTCTACATCGGCCAAATCTTTTGTTCCTGGGTAGTTCACAGAATCATATCTATATGGGAACTTAGAGATCGTAGGATCATAGAATCGTAAACTTTCAATAAAGACAAAACCTTAGCGTTTATCTAGTATAATCCCCTCATATTTATAAATCGGGAAACCAAAGCCTAGAAATAGCATACAATTTGGCCAAAGTCATGTAGCTGGCTCAAGTCCAAGCCAAGACTAGGACTCACATCTCCTGACTCTCAGACTGGTCTCCTATTGTACAACATTATCTTCTTCCTATATGGGGTGCATCTGAACTGAGTATGGTGTCCAGCAGACAAAATCCTAGTATTTAGAAGGGACCTCAGTGCTTATCCATTTCAAACTCCTCATTTTTCAGATGAGAAAATTGAGGCCCAGGGAAGTTAAGCCTCTGGACTCCTTCTCAGAATCATGATTTTAAATAATTGAAGGAAATGCTAAATTTTAGTTAGATGTTAGTGAAAATTAAGATGTCACATTTTTCCTTTATAAATTCACAGACTCTTTGAAATATAAACATGGGTCAGTGTGTCCCAGGTTAAGAATCCCTGCCTTAAAAGAAGGCAAGTTTTTGTTGTGAATTGAGAAATGAATTTCTGTAGAGGTCTTGGCAAGGGGGCAGGAGGCATTTTTTCAGACATGCTGCTTCTCTCTCTCACACACACACAGGGTTCTATTTATCTAGAGTTGTCCAAATGTTTATCCTTGTAACAACAGGAGGATAGAAGCAAGAAGAGTTGGTAGGAGTGTCAGACTTTCCCCTTTCAATTTTTAATGTGTTTTCCTTCATGCATGGCTCTGAGACTCAGTCTTAACATCTGGTCTCTTTCTGACTCACCTTGTGGCTGAGTTGGTGCCCAGCTGAGTATGCTGGCTGAGGGTTTTTGGGGAGCAAAGCTCCCCTGGACATAGATTCTTAGAGACAATTCTAGAATAGATTAAGTTCAAGCCCCATTTCTGAAAGGTACTGACTTTGTGACCATATGTAACGCTTTGCTGCTCAGGATTCCTAGGGATTAAAAAGTGTGCTCACAAGGGAGATGATTAATTATGCTCAAATGTGAAAGTTATTTATATTAATAAGCAATATAAGAGGGTTTATGTAAATCTATTATGTCTATGCAAATCTTCAGTACTTAAGGAAATGTGACTCCATGGATATGGGTAGTCTCTTCTCAAATACAAACTGAAACCCATAGCATCTCTGAACTCAGCTGAGCTGCTTCCTGGATAACAGATTTGCAATGGGTTGTTGCACCCATCCTGGAAGCTATTTCAGCTTGACAGGACCTGCCAGATAGGAGTTGCATTCTCATGGGGTTGCCTTTCAAAATCTGGGTCACCTCCAGGAAACCCCAAGTCCCCATTACAGGACTTAATGCAGCCATGATAATCATTCACACTAATATAGGAGTTTACGAAACCTTTCATAATAACATCCTGGTGCACAGATGTTAGCATTATCATCCTCATTTCATTGATGAAGAATATAGTGTCTTGCTTTTGGTCATATAACTGATAAATGCCATAGGTGGGAGTGGAGTCTAAATTTGGGAGCTCCAAGGTTCATGGGCATTCCATGCCATTAACTAGCTTCTTTCTAACCAACCACCATAACCAACAGCTGTAGTTCTGTCATCAAAGCAATAATAGCTGTTTCTCTTTCACCCAGGAACCCTGAGGATCTTCCTCTCCCAGTTTGATTTTTTTTTTCTATTAAAGGGGCCACCCTTGAGTAACTACTTAAAGAGGCCTATTCATTGAATGGGTGTATCTCATTCAAAGTGAGAATCTGATAAACCTTAGCCCAAAATGGCCAGGGTCTCCCTAATGAATATCTGGCCACTGGACCCAGATGGCTTTGGAGGAGTGACCTTGCACAGCCCTCCCTCACAGTCTAAGTCAACTGCAAGTCATACCATCACCTTGATGTCATGGTCCCCTTTAAAAATGAAGGACAAAAGCAATATCCATTAGAGTGGTCAGTGCTATTGGGTCTCTTATGGCTCTAAGAAGCTTAGCTATTACTGAAAATCTACAGAAGCAGGAAGGCTGGTCTGGATCACACCTATCTTAGAGAACCATTCCATATAACAAACAGCATTTTTTTTTGGAGAAGTAAAAATAGACACAATTGATCAATAATGTGGAAAAGTCTGAACACCTCTGCCATGTATAACACCTGTAGACCTCCCACCTTCCTAAACAGGTGGGTTGAGTGTATCTTCTCCCATCTCTTCATTTGAGTCCTGCTTGATCTTCACAATTTTGTTACATTTTCTTTTGATTCTTTTGATGTGTAACTTTTCTTTCCATTTTCATTGTTGTAGTTACTGTGTATGTTAACACCTATATTCTTAACAGGATGGAAAGATCAGCATACCTCTCCCAAGAGCCAGTGAGATAGTAAGTTTTCTGCCAATGCATATAGTTGAAAGTCACCAATTTAAAGATGGTACCAAGATGGTACTTCTTCCAGAGAGCAAAGATTATGGAGTGAGAACAAAGCTATAACTAGGGTGGGGGTGACCAGAGATCTGTTTGGGGTGCCATCAACAGCTTAGAAAAAAACTGACTAGTTTGCAAGACTAATTATTAAAAACTGCTAAATACTTTATGGCTCACCTCTCACCAGCCATGCCCCCAAACCTGCCCTGTTCCACTCCCATCCTCCATGTTCTCCCAGGGGTTGTTCTGAGGTGCCTTAGAGGCTCCACTTGAATTGAGAGCATACTTTGTGCCCTATGCCCTGGACTTCAAAAACATTTGTTATAGACCTGATGGGCATCCAAGAGACCCTAATCTTAGTCCTGTGTAATCTTGGTCAAATCCCATTGCCTCTTGGGTCTTGGTTTCACCGTCTATGTAGTAAGGGAGATTAGACTAATAAGGTTCTGTTTTAGCTCTAGAACTCACTCTCTTTTTATTCTATTATTTGTATTTTACTCCATATTTACTCTTTTTTACTCCATCTCATTTTGTTCTTAGCTCAATAGAAATTCATATTTAAACATATTCAGAGACTGCTAGCCACAATTGGTAGCTGCTCCTTTATAAATATAGTCTTGGCCTGTCTCATTCACATAAATAAAACCCCAAACCTGGGACTAGTATGAAAATTATTTGAACTTTGTGAAAATAAATTTACATTTCAGTGATAACTGAGGCTTCTTTACACTCCCATTTTCTCTCAGGGTCTGGTTTCTTGGAGTGGGGAGCACTCACAGGGCACTCACGATTCAGAGGTCTCTCTATTGGAGATGTCAGGAGGAATTAAAAAAGAATCGACACTGCTGTCTCCCCAAAGATCTAGGATTCATTTCCTGCTCCTCAGTGTTCTCCCTTAGCATAAACTCTTGACTCTTTTCTCACTCGGGCATCTCTGAGTCTCTCTACTCATTAGAGATTATGTGGTATAGGAGATGGGGTGCTGGCTTCTAAGTCAAGAAAGACCTGGGTTCAAGTCCCACCTGTAATCCATATTGGTTGATTGACCCTGAGCAAGACATTTAACCTTTCAGTGTTCTGAGCAACTCCATAAGGCTCCAACTGGAATTCCTAGAGGAGATAAGCCTCACTGGTACATTCTCTTCACCAGTGAAATCATAGATAGGCCTGACACAAAGACAAAGTGTGGTATGGCAGTTACCCAACATATAGCATATGACTAATATAAATTAGGGAAGCTATTCTAGAATCCCAGGGCTTAGAGGAATAATAATGATTTACCATTTCTCTAGTGCTTTTAGCTTTGTAAAGTACTTTACATGTGTTATCTCATTTGGACCTTATAGCAACCCTGGGAGGAAGATGTTACTATGACCCCATTTAACAGATGAGAAAACTGATGTTGAAAGGGCCTGAGATTTAATGGACAGCCAAATGGCTCAGTGGATAGAGCACTGGGCCTGGAGTCAGGAAGGCCTGAATTCAAATCCAGCCTCAGGCACTCATTAGCTATGTGACCCTGGACAGGACACTTAACCTCTGTTTGTCTAAGCCACTGGAGAAGGAAATGGCAAACTGGTCTAGTATCTTTGCCAAGAAAACCCCATATGGCATCATGAAGGGTTGGACATGAGTCAACACCAACACCAACAAGATTTAGAAGGAACTTTAGAGTTTGTTTGTTTTAGTTCAATCTTTTTTGTTTTAAATCTGAGGATTCTGAGGCTCAGAGGGGAAGCTATTTACTCAAGACCACACAGTTAAATGGCACCTTGCAGGTTGTCCTTCTCTTATTTCATGCCTCCATATTTGCAGGTGTAGAGAGCCTTGGGATGAAGAAATAGCTCTAGGAACATTCTGCCTTCTTGAATACAGGATATTCTTAGGATATCTTTGTCTGAGAGTAGCGTGAAGCACTGTGGATGCCCCAGGTTCAGGGCTGGAGAAATACTTGAGATCACTGAGTACCCCAGGTCTCCCCATAATAAATGACTTCGTAAGCATTAAGGGAACTGGCATTCCTAGTTCCTCAGACACTTTCTGGGAGGTCTCCTTTTCTTCCTGTGAGAGATGTTCACCCCAAATCTCCTGGGGTGGTAGCCCTCTGTCTTTGCTCCTAGGTGTTGCTTCTTGATTACCTGGATTCTCCTTAGCTCTTTTGGCTGGGTAAGGAACAAAAGTCTGTATTTCTTTGTTCCCTTTATCTAACCAAGGTATGGAAGGGTAAGATCAAGCCAAGCTTTATAAGTGGCACTATAAGATGTAACACTTTTTTTTCCTGGCCATTTACCTAGATGGAGAGTTGTTCTTTTCTTTAATTCTTTCAGACCCTTGGGAGAACCAAAGCCCGACTTCTTTAACCTCTCTGATGTCCTAACCTTACCTTTTGCCATCTAGTCCTAGAATAAGGAGAGGAGGGCAGAGCTGGATGTTGGTCCTACTCTGCACAGGGGGCGCAGGGGTCATCATCATTGCCGTTCTCAGCTGTGAATGTGCTAAAGAGTCAGGAAGCCCTCAGGGATAATGGGGTGACTTGTTGGTCCTGCCTCATCAGGGACAATTGGGAACAAAGGTGAGTAATGCAGAGGGGCCAATGAACTGAGAAGAGCTCAGGATTATCAATAAGTAAAGATCAAAAAAGTAGAGAAAAGGAAGAAATCTTTGGGGAAGAGGGAAGTAGGTTAGTAATCTGAGAGCTCATTCCCTTTCCTGCCTGGGGTCTCTTTCTTAATTCCTATTTCCCATGCTGCCCTAATTTGCTCACACTGCCTCACTTATCTCTAATCCCTGAGTTTGCTTGTTTCTCCTCCAGATTGTCCTCACTGGCTTTGCTGCTGGCCCTAAGGCTTCCCTTCCATCTCTTTTAGGAAAATGACGTTCTGAGACTTGCCCTTCTCTGTCATTTTGTTAGCTAACCTTTCTCCTCATCTCAAATTTCACTTCAGGAATGATCACATCTAATTCAACTGAATGGCAACATACCTCTTTGTTTGCACTGGGGAGATTTAAAAAGGGGAGGGATCATCCCTCCTCTCCAGATAGATGGATGAGAGTAACTCTGTATTTGTTTAAACGTTTCATATGTGACACTTTAAATCTCTATCTTTTTCCGTCTCTCTATCTCCCCCTTTATCCATCCATCCATCCATCCATCCATCCATCCATCCATCCATCCATCCACCCATCTATCTATGTATCTATCTATGTATCTATGTATCTATGTATCTATCTATGTATCTATCTATGTATCTATGTATCTATGTATCTATCTATCTATCTATCTATCTATCTATCTATCTATCTATCTATCTATCTATCTTTCTACGACCAATCTGTGCTGATCTCAGAGGGCACAAAAGGAAACGTGTGTCAAATACTACTCTTTAAATGTTGAAATAATCCTGTTAGTTTAATGGAGTTAAATAGATCTTCCTTCATAGCCAGACTATTTACACATGAAATTGGACCCTTTGAATAAAGGCAATATGCTTAATCAAATATTGGAAACATTCTCAAGATATTCATTTTACTTTTCCCTTTAGGTAACTTTTATGGGGTATGTTTTCCTTGCAATGGTTTCTTTTAGTTTTATTTCTATGAAGACCTTTTGACAAACTGATGCACAGTTCTATATCACTATAGCATTTTAGAGCTTCCAGAGACCTCAGAGATCTTATATTCTGATATACTTATCTTCCAGATGAAGAAACCCAGCTCTAGAAAGGGGATGCCTTAGGCAAGTCATTTAATATGACCTATTCCAAGGTCATAAGAAGGTTAATAGTGGCCAATGAATGTGAATTCAAACCCCAGCTTTGTCATTTTACCTTGGGCATT
Organism: Notamacropus eugenii; assembly: GCF_028372415.1. Lineage (NCBI taxonomy): Eukaryota > Metazoa > Chordata > Mammalia > Diprotodontia > Macropodidae > Notamacropus > Notamacropus eugenii. Next base: position 232,673,036 of record NC_092872.1, read on the forward strand.
ATTTTACTTCCCCGGGTCTTGGTTTCCTCATCTGTAAAATGGTGGAATGGCTGATTCTGAAAGTCCCTTCCAATTCTAAATCCTTGACGAAATGAACTGTAATTAGTAAGCACTCAAAACTATTCTTTTTATTAGACTCATTATCTCATATTTTCGGAAAGTCTAGGCAAAATAAAATTTAGCCTCTGATACTTACTAGCTCTGGGCTAGTCATTTAAGCCTGCTTGCCTCAGTTTCCTCATCTGTAAAATGAGCCAGAGAAGGAAATGGCAAATGACTCCAGTATTTTTGCCAAGAAAACCCCAAATGGGATCACAGAGAGTTGGACATAACTGGAAAATGACTGAACAAGAACATGTGCTATATGCTGTGTGAAATGTTTGGAACAGGGATAAGGGATGGACCTGTGATTTCTTTGGTGAAGGCACCTAACTCCCAGGTAACTAATCTCCTAATGCAAGTCAGCAACTTCTCTGCAACCCACAGGCTTGCAAGACTTCCCAGGGCACTCAGAGGTTAAGTGGCTTGCCCAGGGACATACAGCCAGTTTGTAAACGTCAGAGGCGTTTTCCTGAGTTGGAGGCAGCTTGTCTATCATGTACATTCTGGGGATTCAAAAACAACCCCCCAAAAATCCTTACCCTCAAGGAGCTTATGTTCCAATAGGAGATGCCAACATTGTGATGTCCATTCTTTGTTCTTGAAAAGAAGCAATAACCACAACCACACAACACAACACAGACAACATGAACAGGGGAGAGATAGTCAGGGTAGGGACGTCAAAGGGATGGTGGTTGTAGTGGAAGGGCAATCATTAGACATTTTCTTTCCAGGAACAGTAGTATGAATTTGATTACTGTTCCCAGAGAGGAAGGGGATGAGATGGGGTGATTGTATATGTGCAGCCGCATGGCATGAGCACAGTCAGGGAGAGATAGAAATAGCACGACACATCTGGGTAGGGCTAGTTGTGGCAAATGCTCACCAAGGGCTGGGTTAGAAACCTGAGAACTGAGTGGGAGGTGGCGGCTAGACCACAGAAATATGACCAGAATATTTTGTACAGAACACTCCCATCATGTGCTGCATACAAGAGAGTCGTGACATCCAGAAATGGCTGTGTTTTAGCAAAAATATCTCACAGGGAAGGAGTGTGTCTCACTTTACAAGGTACATATGTTCCTGAAAAATTGTGTGTCAACTGAACTTTTGTGTGTTGAATTCAATTTAAAATTGCTACGTACAAGAATTATGTGGTAAATCATTTTGTAGAGAAAGTAATTGCCCCCTAATTTATCTTTAATATAAATATAGACTTTCATATTTTGAGTATGTTTAAAATGAGGCTTACCTCATTGTCCTATCTTATAGGGCATAAAAGGGAATGTGTGTGAAATTGTAATATGAATCTGCAATGGATCATGATTCATATTTCATTGATGCTAGTAAACCAGAGGTAGCATGGTGTATACAGTTGAAAAAAGTGCTGGATTTGGAATGGAAGATTTGAGTTCAAACCCCATTATTGCCATATATCACCTTGGGCAAGTCATTTAATATCTTTCACCCTCAGTTTCCTTGTATGTAAAATGAGGGGTCTGTACTCTATGACCTCTGAGGTTCCTTTCAGTTTTAAACCTGTGATCTAGTGAGTAGCCAGTAAGTACAGGATTAAGGACTCACTGTGTGCTAAACACACAAACGTCTTACCCTCAATAGGTTTATATTTTATAAGGAGAGAAAATATGTACATTTTATATATGTCTGTTTATCTATCTATCTATCTATCTATCTATCTATCTATCTATCTATCTATCTAATCTGTTTATCTAACCATCTATCCAACTATTCCTCTATCTACTTATCTACCTATTTTTCTATCTATCCATCTGTGTATGTATGTATGTATGTATTTATCTATCTATCTGACTGTCTGTCTATCTACCCATCCATCCGTCTATCTGTCCATCTGTCTGTCTGTCTATCTACTTATCTGTTTATCTATTCATCCATCTATCTACTTATCTACCTACTTTTCCATCTATCCATCTGTGTATGTATGTATTTGTCTATCTATCCATCTGTCTATTAGCTATTTAATCTATCTATCATCATCTATCTAATCTATCTTTCTATCTCTCTACTCTCTCTTTCTCTCTTTCCCTTTCTCTAAGCATATACACAAAATATACACAGTATCTACCAGGAATTTGGGAAGAAGGGTGCTAAAAGTTAGCTTGGGGGGGTGGCAAATCAGAAAAAGCTTCACATAGAAACTAGTCCTTGGGTTGAGCTTTGACAGTAGAAGTAGAACGAGGAAGAAGTGCATTCCAGGAATGAAGAACAGCCTGCAAAAAGTCACAAAGGTGAGAAGTGGAGTCTTTTATGTGAGAAACAGGAAGAAGGACATTTTGACTGAACTGTGCAGTGTCTGAAGGGGAGCAATATCTAATAAACCTGGAAAGGTAGATTATAACGAGGTCATGAAGAGCTTTTAATGTCATCCAGAAGAGGTTGTATTTGATCCTGGTTACAATAGGGAGTACTGGAGTTTATTGAGTAAATGAGTGCTATGGTCATACGTGTACTTTGGGAGCTATGTTGGAGGATGGATTGCAAAGATGAGAGACAGGGAGACCAACTAGGAAGTTACTTGCAAGAGTCTAAGGAAGGGCTGATGAGGACCTGAGCTAAGGTAATGGCCACCTGTGGAGAGAAGACAATGGATGTGGGATGTATGGTGGAGGTAGAATCGATGAGAATTGGTGACTAATTGTATATATGCAGTGAAGAAGAATGAGGGGTTGAGGATGACAGGAAATTTGTGAACCTGAAGAAAGGGGTGGTGTCCTTGATAGAAATGGGAAATTCCAAAGAAGGCCATCCATTCAATGGCACAGATTGTAATCTGCCTGCTCCTAGTTGTCCAAAGAGTGCTCCCTAACTCACCAGTCTTGTGTTATGGTTTTTAAAATGTGGTGGCTCTTAAATCTGAGTTACGCTGTTGTCTGAAAGTGACTCAGCAAGTGACTATTCTAACTTATGTCTGGTTCATAGTGTGTGTGTGTGTGTGTGTGTGTGTGTGTGTGTGTGTGTGTGTGTGTGTGTGTGTGTGTGTGTGTGTGTGAGAGAGATGGAGAGAGACAGACACACAGAGACAGAGAGACAGAGAGAGACAGAGAGATTGTACCAGTCTATGGGAACATGGAATGTGGTTCTCACTACCTTGGCAGATAGACACACAAATCTTTGTTTATCCCCTCAAACTATTGAGACCTGATCAAACCCCCAATATACAGTTAACAAAACTGAGGCACAGACATACCATGATGTCCCTTCAAGTCCCCCAAGAAGCCATTGAGCTTTCACTCTGTTTAGGGTGTAGATTGCAAAAAGGGCCACCCTCCCCAACTCCATGGTGTCTATCTTAAAAAGTTAAACCTAGGGTGTAGGGATTGGTAGGGAAGCCAAAGGAACAGCGGCAAAGGTAATTGTGTTTTCTTTACTAGATCTCCCTCCCCCTCCTCAGTTTCCTTGAGGGTTTGCCTTTCCTAGCCTATGGTGATTGGCACCAGGGCAGTCAGTCCACACTCGCTGCCTGCTGAGTTTCCCCTACGAGCTTTGTAAAGAGTAGCTGTTAATTTTATTAGTTTCTTTTGTTGGCCTCTCTGCACCCCCAGGCTCCAGGAGTTATGGTGGAAACTGGAGAGAGGCTCAGAAATCAATCCTCTGGAGTGGAGAAAGAAAAATTCCTGCCAGTGGAACAGGCTACTCCATCCATGCTGGTCATCTCTGGCATCTAAGACTTGTGGCATGCCAAGCCTTACCCTACCATCACTCTCAAACACACCCATTCCTGGATAGCTGCCATGGGGAGCTCAGCTGGGCCCGAGGGTGGGCTTTCAGGGGTAGGGAATGTGCAGCCTTGAGGCTGCATGTGGCTCTCTAGGTGCTTAAGTGTGGCCCTTTGACTGAATCCAAACTTCACAGAGTAAATCCCCTTAATAAAAGGATTTGTTCTGTAAACTTGGACTCAGTCAAAAGATAGCACCCACAAACCTAGTAAGACACATGTGACCCTCTAGGTCCTCAAGTGAGGCCCTTTGACTGAATCCAGACCTCACAGAAGAAATCTGATTTGTTCACTACTCCTGGCTTAGGCTCTTTTTTCTCTCCTTTCTTTCTAGTAGTTCCTCTTTCCCTCATGAATTTGGCCTTTCCTTCCTTTCCATCTCTCTCTCTCTCCATTCCTCCCTTTCACTCTTCCTTCTTTTCCCATCCTATCTTTCTTATCTGTTTAAGGAAACACAGCCAATGGAACATCAATAGCCATTTAGTGAGTACTGGTCCAGTGAAGAAATGGAGCTAGTGAGGAGATGTAGGAGATGGAACATAAAATCTCCCATGATGACAGAGAAAGGATGCAAATAATAATATTAATAATAGCTAACATCTGCACATTAGAGTTTGGAGACATTGTCTCATTTGATTCTCATAATAATTCTGTGGAGGGAGGTACTTTTATAATCACTGTTTTACAGATGAGGGAACTGAGGCTGAGAGAGGTTAATTGGACTAGGGTCATACTGGGCAGGGTACTCTCTGACCACAAATCCAATCCTCTGTTTACTATGCTTTGTGCTCCTACAGATCTGGCTAAACTCAAAAGTTTTCTTAGGATTAATCGTGTTGGCTCTGGGCACACAAAAATTGAAGAAGTCTGGATGACCAGAGGGGTCCCTGGTCCCAGACCAGCCAGCTGATAGCGTTTACTTCACAGACTCACTTCATTGGAGCCAGTTCAGGTTCTACCTTCTGTGAGCCTCCCTCTTGCTAGCCTGACTCACGGTGAGCTGAGCCAGGAAATTCTCACTCCATGAAGCCTCTGGGAGCTGGCACAGAGCCGGGGGTGGTTAGGGATTGGCATCCGATCTGTACATTGTAGATGGTATGTGTCACAGGAAACCCCTTGCTGCAGTGACCAATGAATCGTGTGGAAAGAAGGAGAAATGAAATCTGTGCTTCCTCTCTCTAGACCTGGGGATGGAGTGAAACAGATAAGCAGGGATGGGGCTGGTTTGAGGAGATTGCTGTGTATTGAGTTGGATTTTCATACTAACGCCAGGTGTGATACTGGAGAACCAGGGCCATGCACACAATGAAAGAAGGAGAAAAGCTGGAAAACATCAGAAGGCTGACCGGCTTTTAGCACAATCAGTTCTTGAGACTTAATAAATGCTTGTTGGCTGATTGACTGGTCTTTGGGGTGCTCAAAATTTGTTTTGCAACTAAATTTACTTCCCTGTCAAACATTTCCAGGGATAGAAACAACTCATTAAGGCTTCAAGATTGCTATTTATTGCCCTGAATTGCATAAAATAAAATCAAAGCGGACTCAAGAGCCCTGAATGTGATAAAGACCCCTCTTAGACCATACGTGTCACTTAGTTCAGTAGGTAAGAGCATGGCATTATTTTTTTGATTTTAGATGAGCTTTGTGGTTTCCTTGGCATAAGGCAGTAGTTCTCAAAGGACCCCATTATAACCTAAAAAGTATTGAGGAACCACCCCAATAGCTGATCTTTTTGGGTTATCCTAGGAGTGTATTGGTAAAGGCTTAACAACGAACTCACCCCAAACTGTGCATATGACACTTCTAAAATTTTAATCTTCATTTAAAGTATTTTCCTCCTCATTTCATCCAGTCTAGACAATCAACAAAATAATAACTCAAAGCCACATTTATAGAGTTTGCCAATTTCTGAGGAGTAAATGTTAACAGTGAAAATTTAACAATTGACTCTCACAAGTCAATTCAAGCTGATTCCAACACACCACTTATATTTTGCAACAGATACAATAATAGAAATTAAAATGTTTTAACGTTACTATAAAATTATTTTTGACCTTGGGTACTTCATAAAAGGGACTCAGGGACCTCCAAAGGTCCAGAACACAATTTTGAGAACCACTGAGAACTGATAAGAAAATTCCTTTGTCCTTGCAACTCTGAGTTGTAGAGTTTCCTGTGTCACTGTGTGGTTAAGGAATTTGCCCAGAGTCACAACAGTTGGCCAGATCTCTCTTTCTATTTTGCTCCCCTGACACTTATAGGGTATGTCTCTAAGAATGTTAAAGTCATGGCTTTCACCCTTGTGCGGACTCTTCATCATATGGAGATGGATGAGATCCTTAATGAAAAAGTTATAGGATTTGGAGCAAGAAAGAGCCTTAGAAATCATCTGCCTCATTTTATTCATGAGGAAACTTGGGCCCAGGGAGATGAAAGGACTTACTCATGGTCATAGAGGCACTAAGTGTGTTTTCTGAACCAAGATCTTTTGGCTCTGCATCCCAAGTTCCTTCCATTCTACCAGTGTTGACTATTGGGCAAGAGAGTGTTCGTGGCTCAGTCCAGCCCTCCCCCACAACTAGTGAAGCAGGTATGTGTCTTTTAGATGGTGTTTGTAAGATTATCTTTATATCCAAAGGACAATAATACAAATACCTTTCATGTGGGGGGAGGAGCTTTGTCAGTGTCCCCCTGCCCCTTCTTCCCCCCAGATACTGGTGCTGATTTTGCTTACATGTCAGTGTCCTGTATCAGCATTTAAAAATATTCAGATGAACGGAAGCTCTCCATAGTAAATTTCCAATTCAAGAAAGTTCTTTAGCTGCAAGACTCAAAAATAGCGAGATGATGATGACTCTGATGTCAACATTTATTGGAGCTCAACTCACATGTGCTTGGAAAAATCACACTCGGGACCATACGAAGGCTTATGTTACCAAGTTTAGTTTACTAAGTTTAGGAGGAGGCAGACTGACTCGTGACTGGAGAACTGAAATGTCCAACCAAGTTTAGTGTACCAGAAAGTCCCATTTTTAGACAATGGTTTGGACCAAAGCCATTCCTTTAAAAAAAAAGCTTTTCTGAAAAAGACAGAAATTCACATTTTACCCTAAATATTTTATTGAAAAAGGGTCATTCTCTCTTTTCTGTATATTCAGGAGATAAGATACACAAAAACTTAAAAAAAAGATGAAAGACTCCTAAGTTTCAAGTAGATTAGCTCTTCCAATTGGCCATTTTCATAATGGCAATTTGGATGTAAATGGTATGATGGAAAGACAGGACTTTATTGGACCTTTCAACAGGAGAGCCAGTATATAATCCGGCAAGAGCGAATACCCTATTGATATAATTAATCCCAATTTCCCTCTAGATGCCTCCCATAAAGCAAAAACCAGTCCTTGGCTTAACCTAGAATGAAAGTATTTTGGAGTTGAACGAGACTTTTTTGTTGTTGATCAGTTGTTTTCAGTTGTGTCTGACTCTTTGTGACCCCATTTGGAGTTTTCTGGTGAGAGATACTGGAGTGGTTTGCCATCTCCTTCTCCAGAATGGGATCTTAGAGATTATAATGTATTCAAATCTGTTCATTTTCCTGATAAGAATACTGAGATCTACAATGCTGACTTAACTTTAAGTTTTGATCTTGTAACTACAGAGATAGGAATAGAATCTAGGTTTTCTGCCTCCCTGGTCCTGTCCAACTCTACCTTACAATTGAGGAAACTGAGGCACTGAGAATGAAATAATTTATCCAATGTTTTCTGAGATTCTTTACTTAAGGATTATATCTGAGATTCTGGTTGAAGTAAAAGAGATTATGAATTGTAAATTCTTCCACACACATAAGGAGTGAATTTTAATGGTTTTTTTATATGAAAAGCTGGACTCTTCCCAAAATTATTTCCAGATTCTGCCTTTTTGCTTTCCATACTCAACCTGTAAGAGAAGAGGTTGAGCTTTTCCCCTTCCCAATGATTTCATGAGTGTGTATGTGGGGCTTGGCTGAGGGAGGGATAGAGGAGGGAACCACAGAAAAAGTTGGAGAAAAAAGGATCTTTTCCCCACCACTTCCATCTCAATTAGACTAAAAATAGCAAGAAATGGTAATAGGGAGATAAAAGTGTGGCATTTCAAAGAGCCTTGGCTGCAGCAGCCTCTCTTCCCAGGGAGAGCTGTCTGGAAAGGTTGCTGTCCAACTGTGAGCCTGAAGATGACTTGGTTTAGCAGAGGATGGGTGGATCTCACTTAGGCTTCCCAGAATTCCTTCTCCTTTGAGAAATGGGACCCTGCTCACTGTAACTTTTATCAGTTTCAAAATAATACAAGGATCAAATGATGCCTGCCTTGATTAGAAGATTCCATTGGGAGCTTAACTGAACCATCAGAATTTTGCACTGGGCTCTCTGCCCATGTAAGTACCCCACCAATAGAACATGGTTTCTGTAAAAAGACAACCTGCTTTCAGAAGCATGGAAGAAAAATCATAATCCTGTTTTTGTCCTGTCCTGCTCCTTCAGAAGCAGATTCCCTCTGGGTTTCTGTGCAGGCTCTTGTATATTTGGGGCTCTTTAGGATAGCATTTTCTGCCTGTGAGTTATTTTTCCTTATTTTAGATCATTCACTGAAAAAAAAAAAAGAAAGCAATTCTCTTTTCTGGTCCATTGAATGTGCCTCTACATACCCTTAGGCAGTTAGGGACTTTGGTAGTTATCAAACTGAAAAAAAGAGCTCAAAAATTAGCAAATTTTCACTGGCCTTGATGGGGTGTGGGGGGCAGTGTAGTGGAAAGATTACTGGCTTAGATTCAGGATGCCTGGGTTATTTTTAATCCTGGTTCAGTTAAGTCATATGTGTCCTTGGTGGAAGGGGCAGCTAGGTGGTGCAGTAGATAGAATACTAACACTGGAAGCAGGAGGACCTGAGTTCAAATCCAACCTCAGACACTTACTAGCTCTGTGACATTGGGCAAGTCCCTTAACCTCATCTGTCTCAATCTCCTTCTCTGTAAAATTGAGGATAATATATTATATAATTATTATATAAATGCTTGATATGTTTTATTGTTACTATCATTGTTATCATATTTGTAAAGCATTTAACACAATGTTTGCTATTTAGTAGGTGCTATATTAATCCTCATTCCCTTCCCTTTCCCTTGAGGGCAGGGCAAGTTTTTGCTCCCTTTTTTTTTGTATCCTCAGAATTTAGCACAGTGCTTGACACATAGTAACCATTTAGCAAATGCTAATTGGTTGATCGATTGATCAGCAATTGAATTTATCCAGCTATTTTGCAAATCTATCCCAGGATGAAATTACATTCTCTTTTGAATAGAAGCTCCTTGAAGACAGAAGCTGCCTTAATTTTTTTTTAATTTGCTTTGGTGTCCTCATAATCTATCACACTGCTTTGCACACAGTAGACATTTAATAAATGTTTGTGGTTTGGACTGGGTTGGAGACAAGTGTACTCCATCCCTCTATTGCTGTTAGTGTTTCATAATACTCAGTAAATTAATCAATAAACATATTAATTACCTATGTTCCAGGCATTGTGCTAAGTGCTGGGGATACAAAAAAACCCCAAAAAACAAAAGTTAGCTCTGTCCCTCAATGTGGAAGACAACAAACTAAGACACATGTAAGCAAGGTATATATAACATAAATGGGAAATAATTAATAGAGAAAAGGCACTAGAATGAAGGTTTGGGGAAGATTTTCAGTAAGAGAAAGGATATTAGGTGAGATGTAAAGAAAGCTGGGAAGGTCAGTAGGCCGAGAGGAGGAGAGAAAACATTCCAGTAACAGAAAAGGGCAAAATCATGTACTCTCAGATACTAGAACCTTCCTGTGTGTGTGTGTGTGTGTGTGTGTGTGTGTGTGTATGTGTGTGTGCATGCACATACATACAAATACAAATATATGTACATACTATCTCCCTCTGCTAGATAATAAACTCCTCCAGGGTACAGATTGTTCCCCCAATACCTTGGACAGTAACTAGCATGCAGTAAGTGCTTAATAAATATTTTTTGCTTGATGAAAAGAACAACAAAAGGTAGTTTAACTCTGTAACAAAGCAGAACACACAAGAAGTTGGTTGGGAAGTTGTTACATTGACTAAAATTCCATGGCAAGCCATGTTATGGATTACTAGTGGATTGTCTCAGGCAATTTGCGGCTCCCAGAATGCATCAGATGAAACCTTACTTTGGGATCACTACTTAGGTGGAATGAGAAAGCAGCCTCCTGCAGAGAATCACAAAATCAAGTCAGAACTAGAAGAGAAGGGGAGGGAACATACATTTAGTAAGCACCTACTATGTGCCAGAAACTGTGTTAAGCATTTTACAATATTATCTCATTTGATCCTCACAACAACCCTTGGAGGTAGGTACTATTATGATCCTCATTTTATAGTTAAGGAAATGGGCAATCAGATGTTAAGTGACTTGCCAGGGTCACACAGGTAGGAAGTATCTGACGTCAAATTTGAACTCAGGTCTTCCTGACTCCAGGTCTTGTGCACTATGCACTGTGGTGCCACCTAGCTGCCTTAAAGAACGTTTAATCTGATCCCCTCATTTTACAGATGAGGACATTCACTTCTCACAGCTATGAAGAAGCAGAGCTGGAGCTGGGGCATCTTGATCCCATGTTTAGTATACTCCAATTTCATGTGACTTAATCTACGTGATTCAGCCAGTGGAGAATTAAATTGTAGGAGTGAGAGCTGGCTTCATTTAGGGATCAGAAGTGTCGAGGTACCTTCCCTGAATGCTAACCAATGATAACAACATTGATATTGCTTCAGAAGGACTGGGTTTAATTCCTGATACTAGTATTTACCAGATCTGTGCTCTTGGGCAAGCCACAATTTTGTTGATCCCCATTTTCTTCATCTGTAGAAAGGGAGAAATAATATTTGCACTGTCTACAGTTTTATAAGCACTATAATAATGGCAAAACCAGTTTTCTTATCTTTGGAAACTAATGAAATATGACTGAATTTATTTATACTGATTTGCTCGTGCTTTTTAAAAGAACATGTGAGAAAAAGAAACCTCTTGGTGAAAGAAAGTATATTTGTTGACTGATGAAGAACAAGTCCAATGTGGATGTCCCCTGAGTGCGTTTCCATAGAAGATCATCTCCAAGGACTCTGTTCTATTTGAGATTAAGGGTCATCTGCATTTAACACACCCTATATGGAGAATATATGTATTCCACCAGGCATTCGCCCAAAGCCAAAAGATAAAAATTCTTTTCCCTGGGCTGAGATGGAAAGATACAGACAGAAGGAACAGAAATATATAAATAACTAGATTCTCTTTCATTTGAGATTCTTTTAGAAGCAGCCTCTGGTGCTAATTATTTCTGCTGCAGATTGCTACTGCCGACCTGGAATCCCAATCATTCTGCCATAGGTGGCATAGTTTTTGAGATTTGAAGTGACATGGAAAAACCAGTTCTTCTGAAAGATAATTTTGTTTATATTAAACAGACACATTAAGCCATTTACAAGAGAGCTGTTTGTTCTCAGTGATCTAGAGGAAATCTGAATATCTAATTCAGAGCCCTTTAATAATTTTCAAAAGAACAACAGTCATAATTGGATGACTCGAAACTTTCCCAGACTGCCCATCCGTGATCTCAAGGCACTTAGAGAGGACCCGTTATCAATCAGTGTGTTAAGCATCCAGGGAGGTATGAAAGCAGATAAGATATGGTTCCTGTCCTCAAGCAGCTAACACCCCAGCAGGAGAGCTTATTCATCTTCCCACTGGCATTTTTCATCTTTCTGACAGGATGTGCTTATCATTAGTGCCGTGTGTCATGTGATGGAAATAGAACCAGACCACTTTTCCTCTTTGGATCCACCTTCTGTTCAACCTGCTATTCTGTCAAGGTTGGTGGCCAAGGTACATGCATTCTAAGTAAGTCTTGGCTGTTGGTGGTGTCTGGGGCACAGCACCTTGTCCATTCCAGTGTTCATTCCATCTTCCCTGTTGTGGAAAGCATCTCTAAACCTCAGCTTCAATACCCTCTACAGCTGCAAAAGATTTTCTTAGATCTTCAAGATGGGGAAAATGAATATACACAAATGACTGTAGTACATGACAGAATGTGAAGATCACATAAGAGTGGTGTGGGCATGATGTTAATGACAGTTCATGGAGTGAGAGGTCACTTCTAGTTGGGGGAATCAGGAAAGACTATGAAGGAGTCATTTGAAGTGAGTCTTCCAGGAGGGGGGGGGGAGAGAGAGAGAGAGAGAGAGAGAGAGAGAGAGAGAGAGAGAGAGAGAGAGAGAGACAGAGAGACAGAGAGACAGAGAGAGAGAGACAGAGAGAGAGAGAGAGAGACAGAGAGAGAGAGAGAGAGACAGAGAGAGAGAGAGAGAGACAGAGAGACAGAGACAGAGAGAGACAGACCAAGTATGGTGGTAGGTGAAGGCATAAGAAATATTCTGTGTTAATGGCACTGCAAAACTCAAAATCTTCTGAGGGGTAATACTTTCTGTGTCTCTGTGTCTTGAGCATCTTTCAAGTCATGACTGAGGATATTTGTTGGCCTGAGCAATAATAAGTGCCAGCATTTTCATAGCATGGTAAGGTTTGCAGGACTTTGCATTTGTTTCTCATTTGATCCTCACAAATCTCCATAAGGTAGGAGTTATTAACTCTGTTTTACAGATGAGAAAACTGAGGCAGATAGAAGTTAAATGATTTGCCCAGGGGTCACACAGCTAACCAATGTCTGAGGCTATATTTGAACTCCTGACTGACTCTAAGGCCAACATTCTATTCACTGTGTCACATACTAGATAAATAGGAAATTTGGAGAGAGAAAGGAAGGGAGAGAGGACAGGGAAAAGGAGGGATAGAAGAGAGATGAGGGAGGGAACTTTAATGGAGGTTAGCAAGGACATGATTTATCAGGGAATTTCCTACCTCGATACAAACATACAATCCATCATAATGACTTCTATAAGGTTATAATATAATCTTTAATAGTAACTCTAATGACCCAAGGCATATAAACCTTCCTGAAAAGAGGAAGGCAGTCGATTATCAATTAATCCCTTTCTTAGACCTAGAAAGGTCCCCCATACAGTCACCAGAAAAAATAAGAAGATCCAAGGAATAGTTAGGGTCCTTAGATCACAGATTGAGAGCTAGAAAGAAACTTAGAGGTCCTTGAATTCATTGTCTACTGGGATGAAGAGGAAGGGAGAGTCTTCTGTCCAGTTGGCTTGGAGAAAAATAGAAAGAAATAGAAGATTTGGCTTTCAAATTCTTCCTACTTCCATTTTGGTTAGGTCACATGTTGCTTTTTCTCTAGGACCTTATGTTTCTCTGTCTCTGAAGATTGTTGGTAACACAAAACCTTTGTACCACAAGTTCTTTAGGCTCTGAAGGTCATTGGAAGTATCCCTGTTCTAGAGGATTAGTCAGTATTGAAACAAGGAGGTCCTACCCCATTAACAAATAAAAAGTTCCCAGCTTAATCCAGTCCAATGACTTGTGTTTGGTCCAGTTTTCCTGAGGCTTATTATTCTGGCTAGAACTAAGTGGAGGAGGGGAGAGTGACTGGCCCCATGCCAAAGAGCAAGAATGGGACTTTGTGTCATTTTTTATAGGAATATTGTCAAGGATGGCCAGGTAGGCAAGGTTCTGATTCATGTGTAAGACGGCAGGGGTGCAAATGCATGGGACTCCTACATGAAGTCTAATTTGGCCAGAGCTATCTGGAAGGACTAAGGCTTTCCAGTCACAGCTGGAAAGGCAAGTTGGAATTTTGTGCAGTACAGAATGTATGCATTAAGTTTTTAGTTTTTATTCAGTAGACAGCAAGGAGTTTTTTATTTTAATTTTGAACACAGTTCAACAGATATTAAGTATCAAAAGCATCAAGGACAGTTCTTGGGCCTGAGATATAAACAGTGGGGAAGCTGAAAAATAGTTAATGGTCGGCTCTCAAGAAATGCAAGTTAGACACATTTTTAAGGTTAACCTGCATTATTAACATTTTCTCCATCACTTTTTTCAGTTCAGACAATCCACAAAACAATAAATCAAGCTCTGGTTTGTAGCATTTGCTGATTTCTGAGGCATAAATGCTCATGAAGAAAATTTGACATTTGATTCAAGCTAGTTTGTACTAGCTTTAAAACATCCTTGGATCATATAAAGACAAAATATGAAATAGTCCCTGTTCTCATGGAGCTTACACTGTACTGTGGAGATAGAATATATACTCACTGAAGCAAAAATAAAGCTATTTCAATAGGGAAAAGAATGAAAAACTGGGTAGTAGATTTCCTAGAGAAGGCATCTAAGATGGGACAGTGGATATAGTGCAAAACTTAGAGTTAAGAGTAACTGATTTTGAATCCTGCTTTGGACACTTGCAGACTCTGAGTAGGCTATTTAACCTCCCTCAGTTTCAGTTTTCTGATTTGTAAAATGGGGATAATAATGGCACTTGCCTCACAGTGTTGTCGTCAGGATCAAATGAGATAACACATTTAATGTGCTTTGCCATGTGAATGTTATCATTAGTATTATTATGGAGATATAACAGCTAGATGGATCAGAGAAGGCTTTCTAGAGAACATGCCACCCGAGATGAGCCTCAAAGGAGGATAAGAATTATGAAGGAAAGAGGAGAGAGTATAACACAAACATGAGCTGGCCACATAATTTGTGTAAGTTTGTGGATGGCTGGGATGTATAGTGTAATAGGGAAGAGGGTGAACTAAACCTGGAAATTTAGGTGGATGGGAATCAGATTATGCTGATATTGAAACACTAACTTAGAAGCTGGCATTTTTCCCCTAGTGGCACTAGGCACTAGGAAGTGAGTAACATGGTCAGATCCATACCTTAAAAAAATAATTTTGCATTCTGTGTGAGGAATTAAATGGAGAACAGAGAGGCTACAGATAAAGAGATACATTAGGAGGCTATTATAATAGTTTGGGCTAGAGGTGATAATCCCCTGAACTTGGGTGGTGGCATTGGGAATGTAGAGAACAAGACTGATTTGAGAGATATTTTGGAGGTAGAATCAACAAATAATTAAATATGAATGGGTAAATAAGGAAGGATCAGTGGCTATACTGAGATTATGGACGTGGGTGACTGGAAGATTGGAAGTACTCTGAGAGAAGTATGGAAGTTTGGAGAGACAAGTTTAGGGGAAAGGTTGGTCAATTTCTTTTTGGATATGCTGAGTTTGAGATGCCAATGGACCATCATGGTGGAGGCATGTGACAATGTGGCATGTAATTTCAGAAGCGGGACTAATACTGACTATACAGATTTGGGGATCATCTGTGTAGAAATAATTGAAATAATTGTGTAGAATATAATTGAACAATAATTGAAATAATTTAGATCACCAAGAATGAGAAGGAAAAAGGGAGGACAGAGGCCAAGGGCCTAATGAGGACCCCACACTTAGAGGATCAGAAAGGGATGATAAAAGAAACTTAAAAAGTCACGTGAACTCTCACAATCTCAGTTTTCTCTTCTGTAAAATGGAACAGAGTTGTTGTGAATGCAGCTTGTCTTTCGCCACGCCCACGGGGTCCAGAGATATTTGGGGGAAGAGGATTAACTTGCTGGAAAAGGACTTCATGGACTTCTAAGTTCTGCCCCTGCTTCTGGCTGGGGGGAAAAAGGAGGGGGATTCCAGAGAGAGAGATCACTAAATGCTGCCACATTCTCAAGTTCCCTCCCCTCTTCCTTCCTTTCTGAGCATGGCAAAGACTGATTCTAGGAAACTCAAAGGAGATCAATGTGGTGAAAGCGCTTTGTCACCACCACAAGTTGTGTAAATAGGAATTGTTATTGTGCTACAGTCAGATAAGACAGATCTGACATTTTCTTATTCACAACATCCCTTCACTGCTCTCTGATCTACCAGATAGAACACTAATCTTTTTCCTTCTACTTTTTTTGCTACCCCTCCTCCCCCAACCTGTCTCAGTTTCCCACCTATCCCCTCTGCTGGACCAAAAGATCTCACTAAAGCCAAGTGGATCATCTTTGGCCACCTCCATTTAGGGGCCCTCCTCCTCGGCCCCCAATATTCCTTCTTGTTGTCTTTGCTCCTGTTTTATCTCCTCAGTTATTCACGCTCAGGTCTTAATGGTTGCACTCACCAAGACAAATACATTCTTGATCAAAATGAAAGCAGTTTGTTCACTGACTTGAATTTAAAAGCTTGGGAGATTTGGGGGGCTGGGAAGGGGGAGAACTCTTGACTTTATCTAGGGAGTCATAAAACTTTCCTCAGGTTTTATAGCTTCCATCAAGATGAAAATACTATCCCATGGTTTAAAATATAGATGATAAATAATAAGGAAAACTCTGGCTTTGACAGAGGAAAGTTTTCTTTGCTGATTTTATATCTTTAACAATTGTGCCAACAGGAAGCTGTTCATTTCATTTTAATGCAGAAGGCAGCCTCTTCCAGGAGTTTATGCAAACAGGGGGCTGGGTGAGGTACTTCATGCAATTGGTTAGAGCAAAGGCAGAGCCTGACAAATCGTGTCCTGGGGCCATATCTCACTTCCTCACTCTTTTTCTAGGCTTGAGTTTCTTGCTCTACCCCTCCCCCTGCTCTATTCAATTTTCACTGGAATAGAAATCCCCATTAAATTAGAGACCTAGGGTTGTTATGGGGACCTGGGGTTGTGATTTACTAGGCCAGAGAAAAGACTGGAACTGGCTTGATTTACTGGACCATCTTTCATGCACAAGATACCCTAGAGCTCTTTGTCATGATTGAATTTGCTATTTGCCTTTTCTAATCATTCACATGCAATTGGAAATATTTCTGGCTGCTTTTCTTGATGCTGCCCAGGAGGGTTGCATCTCCTTTCCTTCTTTAGGAACTGAGAGTCTCTGGGATCCAAAATTCTGCTTTAGGGAGCCTGCAGAAAACATTGGGAGAGGAGTCTGGAGATGAATCTTCTTTTTGAATGGTGGATAGAAATTTCCCGTTCTAGCGACCAAGTTAAGAATCTCATTTGGGATGGAATAATAATGGGTCATGTTTATCTGGCACTTTTCTCACAACTTTGTGAATTTCATATACATTTCACCACCAGTTCGGCTCTCAGCTCAGTCTCCTGAAGCCACCTCCAAGGAAGCAGTGCCCAATTGCCACTCCAGGTGCTGGGGTTCCCACCTTCTCAGTAGTCACCAGTAGCAAAGACCTGAAACAAGTAGTTCTCACTACCAAAGTCCTTGACACTGTCAAATGGTTCAACATCAGACATGGATATGGTTTTATCCATTGAATTGAGACTAAAGAAGATGCATTTCCATATGCTTTGCTGCTGTTCCCTAAGGACCACTGGGTCTTTCCATCTTACTTGCAGCTGAACCTTCCTCTACATGTTGCTTTCCATTATTAGAATGTGTATTGCTTGAGAATGAGGATTGTCTCATTTTTGATTTGTCACTGTTTAGCACATTCTAGGAGGAACTGAGTTTATGATTTCATTGCCAGGAGGAACTCCCAGATGAGGAAATTCTTTTTATTGATGTAAGTCAGCACTTTCTCTATAACTTATAGTCTTAAGAGTCAAGTGACTTATTCAGGGTCAAACAACAGCCAATACGTGTCAAAGGTGGGGCTTGAGCCCAGGTCTTATCAACTCTATGGCCAGCTCTATCTTCTATGCCTTTCAGGCACATAGTAAGCACTTGATTCATGCTTTTTTCCCATTCATTCATTTTATTGATGAGGCTCAGATAGCTTCAGTGAGTTGCCTAGCTTCATATTGCTAGGAAATATACTTACTCTCAAGTTTTTCAGCTCCAGACTCAGTTCATGTCCTAACTACAGCAGTTGTGTTCATCTATAGCTTATATGTAGGATTACGGTTCTTTAGAGTTTTTAAAGATAGTATCCCAGGTGTCATTCAAGGAAGGACTGGTACCTGCCTCCTGAAGTCACCAATAGCAAAATCACCCTCTCCTCCCTTTCACCTGTATCACTGTGGTCGTTTTCCAAAGGGTAGTTACTCAAGGTTTACTAGCTTATTTAATTAGGACTTTTCACTGCTTAGAGATGGCTCATCTAGAAATGTTTAGTGCCCTTACTGGGGCCTCCAAATTGCCTCCATCCATTGGTCTTTCCCACCTGCCATCATTAACCTTACTTCCTTAGCCAGTTGTGCCCAACTCCAGAGATCTCCCCAGCTTTCTAGGATGAGTTCTTTTGCTGTTTAAACAGTAACTTGCAGAGGTATTTTCAGTTATTGTGGATTTATTGTCTGGCTTGGCCTTTATTAGTAATAATACACGGACTTTTGAGTTGAGAAATGACCCCAGGACATCCTCCCTGGATTAGTCCATACTAATGTGCCATGCTGGTGTTGAAAATGGGCATTGATGGCTAGATTCCTGTGACTCATTTGCTCAGTGAAGTAGTATTCATCTCAGATGTGCCAGCGATCTAATTAAGATATTCCATCTGTTAGAAATGGATTTTGTAGCTTTCTTTTGCCAATCTAAGCAAATCTCTTTTGTTGTGTCACTCCCTTCCCATCCTGCAGGGTTTTATTGGAAAAGAATGTAGGGTCTCATCATTGTCATGCTTACACCTTTATCTATACCAGGCACGACATCTCTCCATATCCTTTGCATATCCTGTCTTCCAAGGACCAAATCACATCCCCACTCATTGACAAAACTTATTTCAGGCTACTTTGACCTCCAGATTCTTTGAATATCTTTGGCACTTGATGTCTAGGACCCTTCATTTTGATCAATGAGTAACATAGGGCAGTTGACACATGGTTCACATTGGTATGTATTTAATCTCTTTAGATTGTAAGCTTGTGGAGGTCAGAATCCATGTCCTAAGTCTTTTTTGCCTTTTTCTTAGTACCTAATTAATATATTTCGATGATTTTTGTGAATTTAGGTGAAGGGTGGATATCAAATGGAAATATTGTCTCAATTGATTTCATTGGCTGCCTCTCTGTTTAGTTTTTGGCATGCTACATGCTCATGAATTGATATTTGCTCTCCCCAGTTCCATCCTCCTTCCCCAGATGAGGGAGGGGCCAGTAGCTTAGAACTCAGCTTGATTCAGAACGTCACTACAAAGTTTAAGATATTTAAAATTGGGTATGGGGATTGGGGCTGGTACCTGGGACTGATCTACCTCAGGAATAAGGGAGAGCCTTGGCTTGGGGATTTCTAACACTTATTTATGACAATAACTCATATTTATACAATTCTTTAAGGTTTACAAAGTATTTTCTTTCACAAAAATCCTATGAGGCAGCTAATACAAGCATTGTTGTCCTCATTTTACAGATGAAGAAATTGAAGCCTTGAAGTGGAGTCATACAACTATTTAATGGTAGAGCCAGGACTTGAACCTGGATCTCCAGACTCCAAGTCATGCTGAGTTCATCATTACTTATTAAATAAATGAATCTAAACACTGGGTGATCCCAGAGACAGTAAGTTTCATTATGGTAGAGGAAAGAAGAATCTTACAGATCATCCAGATCAATCCTTTGGATTTATAGTGGAGGAAACTGAGGCCCAGAGAGGGTTTATCTAAGGTCACAGTGAGTTAGTAGCAAAGACAGGATAGAACAGAAGCTCTTGACTTTCAGCCCAGAATGTCTTCCTCTGGACCACATTGCTTCTCTGAGGATCTTTTCTCCAAAGGATTGAGATCTGTAGGAAAGGGTCAGAAACTGGGATGAAAGATCAGTACCATAGAGCTACCTTTGAATGAGTTTTAATTAGAATTGATAGGGAGGAAATGAAGAGGCAGCTGGGAGGTTCAGAGAAAAAGAGCACTGGAACTAGAGTTAGGAAGACCTGAGTTCAGATTTGGTCTCAGAAACTTACTAGCTGTGTGACGCTGGGCAAGTCACTTAACCCCGCTTGCCTCAGTTTCCTCATCTGTAAAATGAACTGGAGAAGGAAATGTCAAGTCACTCCAGTATCTTTGCCAAGAAAACCCCATGGACAGTATTAGAATACTATAGTCCATGGGGTCACGAAGAGTTGGACATGATTGAACAACAAAAAGAGAGAAAATGATATATAATAGAAAGACGGCCAGATGTGAAGTCCAACGTTTCAGTAAATACAGGTTTTAGTCTTGGCTCTGCCATGTACTGACAATATGACCTTGGATAATTCACTTAACATCCACGGTGTGCAGTTTTCTTTCTCTGTAACAAACATTGGACTAGATTGCCCAGATCCCTTCTGAGATTTAACTGTCTGTGATTGTTTGACATGAGAAATCCTGAACTTGGAGTCATCTTTCCTGTCAACATGTGCCTCTATGCATGGGAAGGGTTGCTCCGTTTCCAAATCTAGGACCATTCCTTCTTTGTTTCTGTGCCTCCTTGTCCTCCTTGTTGGTTGGATTGTGAGCCTGCCTGGGTACTGTCATTTCAGACAGCCCTGGGGACAGAAAGTATTTTTGGGACTGGATGGAAAAGGGGTGGTGCACTTATTTGTTATGTCTTTCATGTCTATAGCCATCACGGAGGCTATTTTGTAAGTTCCCATCAGTACAGGGGCAATACTTCTTCACTTGAGTTGATCAGCTGCTCAATGATCAAGGCACCAAGCAAAAAAAAAAGTCTGGAGAGAGGATGACTGGTTTCCATGGCAACTGCTGCTTGCCTGAGCACAACACCCATTCTCTCCCCACTCACCCCCACCTCTTGTACATACACAGGGGTTTATTTATTATTGGCGAGACTGGGGAATAGTGCTCAGGGGCTTCCTGTGTGGATATGCTGGAGTAGTCTCCACCCCTGTGCTGAGGTCATATGTTGAGCTCAGTGATAAGCAGAGAGACAGCCGGATTGCCCTAGGTACCAGGTTTTCTCTATGGGGAAAGACTGTCCTGTCTGCCATGCACACATGTGCTGTTTTGTTCATCTGATAGTCCCCCAGGGCCCTTGATTACTAGTGGGGGAAACCAGTTACATGATTCCCATCCCACTGAGTAGGGGAAACATAAAGCTTGTGACAAGGTCATATGGTGAGTCAGCCCTCCTCTCCTCTCCCCCTAACCCCGCACTCCTAACCTCCCAAATCCCTCTGGTGACGCATGCTCCTTTCTGAGCCATGTAGTTTTTGGTTCTATCTAGGGAAAACAAAGAGCTGATCATTGCCACCAAAAATGTCCCTACATACCATCTCATCCTTAAGCACCATTGATTGTCAAACTTTTTGGAATGGTAGCACTGCCCCTGTGAAATGACATGAGCTATTTCCTTATTTGACAGGCAGAATGATGACTTGGGGAAGCAGGAAGCTCCCTCTGGAGGGAGGGAGCAAGCTCTAATCAGATTTGGCTGATGAGCGTATGATTTATGGGCTTCCCTCTTTGGATGGTCCCAAGACATCTCTTCCTAGACCAAGTGCATCCTCTGGAGCCTTGTATCAACAGCATGAAAAATAAATGCTAAGGAAATGCTTTGCAAGGTGTTTGCCCATGATGGGTGAGGCCTGTATTTAATCTAGCTCAAGCTTGGCCTGTTCTTTTCTGCTAAGGCTCATGAATACCAGGGCACTGGAAGCTTGGGCTGGCCAACTCCATTCTCCTTCTTTCACTGTTGTTCTGCACAGCCCTTCAGGGAAGGGCCTGGTAAAAATATGTGCCTTCCACTTAGTAAGGTGCAGAAGGCTTCTTTCCTTTACATTTCTTCTAAAATAACAAAGGACAGAATGACTAGCCTAAATCCCTTTGGTGCTTAGAAATTTTGTTGTAAAACATGTAAGCAATATGAATACATTTATTGCTATTAAATTCCTCCCCAGTGAAGAAGAATAATTCAAAGGTGGAAAGAAACTTCAGGGACATTAACATTATGTGGATATAATTTAGAATTGATCAGTCAACAAAGTTATTTCTGTGGGGGAAATAGATGTATAGAGTTGGACAACAAGAATAACATACATGAGACAGCCATGAAGCCAGCAGACATCATTGAGCCCATATGTTGTGTGCTAGATATTCTAAGCAGTGTAGAAATTGTACTTCACAAGTATGATATGGAGGAGGTAGGGTTAGATAAAGAGATCTGGGGGACTTGGAGACTTACAATGTCCTCATGTATCACTGGTATGATAAGGCAGCCATCAGAATGACTGAATTTAACGTGCTGTATGGCACACAGTCTAGAGGTAACATAGGGTATATACATAGTCTGATGGTGGGTGGTTATTTCACATCATATAACCTGCCCACCATGCCTCCCATGACATTGTTGGGGTTGTGTGCAGTTATGGAAATATCACCCAGTATGACCATATCACCCCTTTAGTTACATTACATGGAAGTCACAGATTTCAGAACTGGGCAGGTGATAGTGTTGGTTAGTCCACATTTGGAGTATTATGTTCAGATCTAGACACTATAATATAGAGAAGACAAGCTGGAGAATAACTAGAGGAGAGTATCTAGGATGATCAAGAGTTTTGAGTTCAAGCCATTTAAAGACTTATTGAAGGGAACAGGTGCATTGTAGCATGGAAAGGGAATAAGCATTTATTAAATGCGTACTATATGCGAGACACTGAGCTAAACACTTTGCAAATATTATCTCATATTTTGATCCTCTAAACAACCTGTGAGGTGGATGCTATTATTACCCCCATTTTATAGTTGAGGAAACTGAAACAAGCAGAGGTTAAGTGACTTGCTCAGGGTTACAGAGCTAGTAAACATCTGAGGCTAGATTTGAACTCAGCGTGCCACCTAGATGATTAGAGAAGACAAAGACGCATGAACAGTGTCTTCACATATTGGAATAACAACTACGTGGGAGAGGAATTAGATTTGTTCTGCTTGACAAAGAACAGAACGAGGACCAATGGGTGAAAGTTGAACAAAAACAAACTCGGGCTTGATTTAAAGATATGATTCTTAACAAGCATAACTCTAGAAATGAAGTGGGCTGTCTTAAGAAATAGTGATTTTTCTCTTATCGATGACCTTCCGGCAAAAACTGGGTCTCTAGTTGTTGAGTATGTTTGGTGTGAACTGGATGAGATGGTCACTTAGGTCCCTGCTAACTCTGAAATTTTGTGATTTTATGGATTCAGGACAGACCAGAGAATTCATAATGGAGGTAGTCAGACTTGGTCTGGGTCTTGAAGAACGGGTAAGGTTTTAGTAGGATAAGGAAAGAATGGAAGGAATTTCATGTGAGGAGCAAAATCACAAGGACAACTATAGGTCTGGTGTTTTTTCATAGGAGGTTGAGGTCTAGCATTAGAATTTAAATTCCTTGAGAGGATGTATTATTTCATTCTTTGTATTCCCTGCCTCTAGCATGGTACTTGGCATGTCAGGTGCTTAATAAATGTTGACCGATTTAGTGATGATATGGGTGAAAGTAGAACGTTGGGTATGAGTGGAAGGTAATAGACTATGGTGGTGGGAGGAATGGGTACAGTTAAAGAATTTCAAAGATCCACGATTCTTTTAGTTGGGCTTTCCCTTATACTGACAATGTCCTGATGGTGCAGGGGTTCTTAGCATTTTGTGTGTCATGAAGCACTTTGAAAGTCTGATATAAACTTCTATATAGACTCTACTATAGACTTCTCAGAATGTTTTTCAACGTATAAAATGAAATATATAGGATTACAAAAGAAACCGCTTATGTCAAAATACAGTTATCAAAATGTGTTTTTAGAAAAGGTTCATAGACCCCAGATTATGAAGTCCCCTTTCTTAGTAGATCATCTTTGTGAGTTATTACAACTGAAAATTTATCACCTATATAAGCTTTCTAGTATTATAGGCTGGTCCTTGGGTAATAGACTGAAAGTCTATCACTGGACCTATTCTTAATTCTCATGTCAGGATACTCTGATCTTTGGCTTGGGCATGTCCAAGAGAATGGTGAAGGGATAAGAAGGTATTGTCAATACTCCATTTTTACTGACTTTGTGTTACAATATCATCATGTTACATACATATATGATGCCTCCTTACCTTCAGTAGGAAGTACTGAAAGATCTCCTCTCCTCTCTGATACCCCATCTTCTAAAGGATACACACAATTTAGAGAAACACAGATGCACAGAGAAAGCCACTCTGGTAACTGAGCTCTGCCACAGTTGGCTCTCTTACTCCCTCCTCTGTCCATCCAGTAAACTCTTTAGGATCACCAGTCCAGAAGCTCAGACTAACTCTGCTTTTATCAGCAAGCTAAGAGGGAGATAGAAACTAATGCCCTCATCAGGGCTCTTGGCAATAGAAGCTGCCTTCTTGCCACAAAGATGAATTGCTCTGCTTTGATGAATGTATTAGGATTCAGGTTGGAGGAACTTGCCAGAGCTAGCTTTAGAAAACCTGGGATAGCATTCATACTACAAAAAAAGCACCAGATAAAGATGTTGGTATTTTATCCACCTGAAAGGGGCAAATTGAGGGGCAGTGAGTCATCAGTAAGATATATAGATGAAGAAAAGGAGGGAAATTATTAAAATAGAAGCCATAAATTTCAGGAATGTCAGTCCCAGCTGCTGTGGAGACTGGGTGGAAAACATATTTGAGAAGAAACATTCCTTTGGTCATTTCTTTGAGCACAACAATATTCCATTATATTCATACAACTATTCTGCTGGTCATGCTACATTTCAAATTTCTCTATTAATGAGTTATTGTGATTAATGGCTAGTCTGTTATTTTTCAAAGTAATGATAGAGCATTCTGTCTTTAAATAGTTGCTTCTTATTTATATAATCTTGCATTAGTTTTTCCCCATGGACTTGTGACTCTAGATAGAAAAAAGGGGCTCCTCCCTTTAATCCGTGTGTCCCAAGCTTTATCGTTAGCATATATTTATAATTAGAATTAATCTAGAGAAATCTGCCTCTTACTGCACTAGAGAAAACCTCTTTTGTTCCCAGAATATCAAAGGAAATGATATGTCTATGTTTGCTCAACAATAACTTCTGACTGGACAGTTACTGAGAGTGTCTGTCATCAATATTCCATCATGGTGTTTGTGATTAACAATGAAAACAATTGTAAATGGAGGGGCAGGATAATGAGGCTTTTAACTTCAATCCAAAGACCAGGGAGGAAAACTGTCATTTATAGTATTACATAAATACTATCAATAGTCACAATTAATATTATCTTAAAGTACATGGGGACTTTTCTAAGGAATTTCATTTACAATGATAATAGCTTCTCACATTTGAATGGTATGCTATATATATACCCCATAAATTCTTCTCATTTGCATTATCTCATTTGATCCTAACAGCAAACTTGAGAAGTATCTAGAGCATTCTTATTCCCCCTTATCAGGTGAAGAAACGGAGCTTAAGAAACTTACGTGACTTGTCAAAAGAGTTAGAGGGAGAAGAGAGAGGGGAATAACATGGAGCAGGGAGAAAAGTGATCAACTTGCAAAGATCTGCAGTTGGGTCTCAGTTCTGCTCACTAAGGGCATGGCTTTGATCAAGTCATGTGAGAATCCTATGCCTCAATTTCTTACAGTTAAGTATTCGTAGCAACATTTTTTTAAACGTTTGTGATTAAAAACAAAACAAAACTGGAAACAGAATGGATGCCCATCAAAGGAGAATCATTGAACAGATTGTGGTATATAGATACCATGGAATGTATTCTGCCATGAGAAACAACAATTCTGAGGAATTTAGGTGTTGTTCAGTCATGTCCAGTTTGTTCTTCATGACCTCACTTAGGGGTTTTTTGACAGAGAAAATGGAGTCGTTTGCTATTTCCTTCTCCAGCTCATTTTACAGATGAAGGACTAAGGCAAACAGGGTTAAGTGACTTATTTAGGGTAACATAGCTAGTAAGTTTTTGTGGCCAGATTTGAAATCATGAAGATGAGTCTTCCTGATTCCAAGGCCAGTGCTGTTTTCACTGCACCATTTAGAGAATTTCTTATATGAGGAAGTCATATATGAACTGATGCAGAGTGAAGTAAGCAAAACCAGGATAAAAAATATGCATGAGCTCAACAGCAGAAATAAAAAAAATACACTCAAAAGAATCTAAACTCTACAAGACTGAAATGACCAGTTTTGCTTCTGAAGAACAAATAATATAATGCAGTGGTTTCAAACTCAGATAGTTCAGAGACCACTGATCTGTGCATAAGAATCCCTGCGGTGACATAGTGACAGTTGAAAATTCCAATGTTATCTATATTTTATTGCATTTTTATCTAGTTTGCTAAATATTTACCAATCATATTTTAATTTTGGTCAAGTGTTGCTGGCTGCATGTGTTGCATGTTTGACACTGCTGAAGTAATATACCTGTGGGAGAGAGGTGAGAAACTGACTCTGTATGGAGGATATTTCATATGCTACCAGACATAGCCTTCATGTTGGCTAGTTTTGCTTAACTTAATCTTAAAAAAGGAACATGCCATTGGGATCACTGGTGAGTGAGGTTATATCCTGAATTGACCATGATGTAAAAATAAAATGAAACAATATAACATTAAAAAAGAAGAGCAAAATGAAGATTATACTAGATGATTTTTAAAGTTCTTTCCAGTTTTGGATCTAAGCAAGACTGGAACTCTGGACTGTAGACTACTAAACTTGCCTACTAACCCAAACTCTTTCCATTTTTGTATATTTTGGGGTAGGGACCTTTTTATGGCCCTGTAATAGTCTCTTGCATGTGCATATGACTCTAACAAGCTTTACAAACTGTCTTATTTGATTTGCACAACAACCCTTTTATTCCCATTTTACAGATAAGAAAATGGAAGCTCAGAGAGGTTAAATGACTTGGCCAAGGGTGCATATCCAGTAAGTGTTTGAGGCAGGTTTGAACCCATGTCTTCCTACTAAGTCCAAGTGATGTCTATTTCTTTAATAGAAAGGAAGGGAATGAAGCTATGTGCTGTTAATTCTAAGTGAGAAAATTTTTCTCCTCCCTTTTTGAAAAGTAATAATAAACAAAACCTAGGAAAATGATGACCTCTAATTTCCTTCTAGATCAAACTAGGGCTTGGTGTCAAAAAATATTAAGACTTGCAGAAAATGAATGATTACCCTAATCCTTTTGTTGGGAAAAAAGGCTAAGCAGTAAACAATCAGATTGTTCTCCATTGCCAAGTTTGGAAAAAATGCAGAAAATGCACTGAAAAAAGTACCATTTGACATCATTGCCAATGAAACTGACATCAGGAGAACTTGTCAAAGTTCTGAGAGATGTTTGTTTCAAAGTAGATGGAATGAGAAGACACTTTTAATACCAACAACCTCTACTCTGTCAAGTAATATATGAAGCTATAAAGTGCTTTGAAACCAGCAAGAAAAACAAAACCACCCTCTCACTCTACCTTTTCATGCAGGAGGAATCAGTCAGTCAGCAAGCATTAAAAAAAACAACAAAATCCACCTAGTATGTGCCAGGCACTGTTAGATACTGGGGATATAGGTACATAGAATAAAACAACCCCTCCCCTCAACCTTTGCTCATTCCCACTGTATGGATGAAGATTTGTGGTAAGACTGGGGAAGTCTGAGCAGACTTGCAGGAAGATAGGGAAAGAGCCAGTGGGTGGGGAAGAAAATGAAGATAGATCTTCACCTGAGATTATTGTCAAATTTTGAGCAACCAAGTGGTGCAGTGGATAGAGTTCTGGGAAGACTAATCTCCCTGAGCTCAAGCCTAGCTTCAAATACTTTCTAACTGTATGATCCTGGTTAACTTAATTAACCTTGTTTGCCTCAGTTTTTTCATTTGTAAAATGAACTGGAGAAGGAAATGATAAATCACTGTGGTATCTCTGCCAAGAAGACCCCCAAATGGGATCATGAAGAGTAGGACATGACTGAAAACAAATTGGATAAATTGTAGTGGGTCTATGAATGTGGGAGGGGGAAATTACATCCTTATTTTCATTAATGTCTAAGTGAAATTTTAACTTTTTCTTCAATTATTTAAAAAGTTTGTTGAGTAAGAATCAATAGGTTTCTCCAGACTACCAATGCAGCCCATGACTCAAGGTTAAGAATCCCTATTTAAACAACAAGGTAGCACAGTGAGTAGAACACTGGGCCAAGAGTCAGGAAGACCTGAGTTTAAATCCAGCTTCAGATACTTACTAGCTGTGTGACCCTGGGCAAATCATTTCAACTCTGCCCACTTCAGTTTTCTCAACTGTAAAATAAGGATACTCACAGCATCCACCTCTAAGCACTGTTGTGAGGATCAAATGAGAAAATATTGATAAAGCACTGAACACAATGCCTGGCACATAGTAGGTGCTGTATAAATGCTCATTCCCTTCCCCCTCCTCCTGTCTTCGGACAAATTCTTAGCTTGAGAAGAAAGCATGAACTTAGGAAGAGAAGTAGTAGATGAAGTTATTCTCAGAGAACAGTTCCAAGTGATGATGTGGCTTGGTATACTGCCATGATCATTGTATGGTGAATCATCTAGGGTTTCCAGTGATCCCTGAAGAAATGGATTGTGTGCCTTTGGGGAAGTCACTTGATTGTCTTGGGTTTCTTTTTCTTCCTCCTAACTAATCAAGTTGGATTGGGTAACCTACTGAAAAAATCATAAGATCCTAGATCCAATGTGTAAAGAGACCTTAGAGGCCTTTTAGTTCAATCCTCTTAATTCACAAATGAAGAAACCTAGATCCAGGGAAGTTAAATAACTTGCCCAAGGTCCCATAGGTCATAAACAGCTGATGTGGGGTTGGAACTCAGTTTTTTGAATTCTGGATCCAATTGTCTTTCTACGGCCTCCTGTTCTTTACAGCAATGTGATCTATCTACAAACTCCCATGATCACTGCAGGTGATCCCTTTTAGACTAGATACAGAGCCCTCCAAGGCCACACCCTTCCCTTGAAACATGGAGGTCCAGTAGATCCCCATCAGCTCCAGCTCTCATTAGTCCACTTTAGTATTTTGTAGGACACTTTCTACTGTGCCAAGAGATATCACAAGTACACAGTGGGTGACCTACACTGACCCTCAGGCAGTGGTCTGCTAGTAAATGTTTAACAGCCATCTTTCTTTTAAAAAAATATGCATGACACATAAGTTTAATATTCATCATTAACAATTTCTCCTTTACTTTCTCGAGTCTAGACAATCAACAAAATGTTAAATCAAATCCTGATTTGTTTGCTGATGATGGCCAAGTCTCATCCTTTCTTGATGAATTGCAAGTACTCAGTTATTTTTTATTGGGGTGGAGGAGGCTTTTTAATGGCAAAAAAGAGAGATTGGAACATCTGTGTGGGACTGAGTTTTCAAACTCATTCCTGAGAATCTTCTGGGCTTTCCCAGGAAGCTTTCTTTCTTCAGTCATAGCACATTATTAGTTATTAAAAAAAGAAAAAAATGTTAATTTCCCTGGAAATTGTCAATTGTCAAAGCATAGATGCTCGCACTGAAAATTTGACAACTGACTCACACAAGCCGGCGTGAGTTGGCTACAGTATGTTCATGCTGTCAGAGAATGTGGAGCCACCATGTGAAAAGACCCTTAGATGAGGGTCTCAAACTTATCTACCTCTCTCTTTTTTTTTTTTGAAGCAGTTAGGTGGCATGGTAGATAGAGATCTAGAGACTTGGAGTTAGGATGACATGGGTTCAAACCTGGTCTTAGATTCTCATTAGCTGTGTGACCCTGGGCAAGTCATCTAACCACAGTCTGCCTCAGTTTCCTCACCTGTAAAATGGGGTAATAATAATACTTACATCCCAGAGTTGTTGTGAGGACCAAATGTGCTAATATTTGTAAGACACTTTGTGAACCCTAAAATACTATGTACGTTCTAGTTATAATAAAAAATAATATTGATAATAATAATTCTCTCTCAAGTAGATACAATAAGCTGGTATGTATTTACTTTTTTGGTGGTTTATTAAATAGAATTTTATTATTCCTGGTCCAACTTTTAAAAGCACAACATTCCATTATTTTCTCTAGAAAGATTTAAGATTGCATTTTGCTCATATGGGCCTTGATTTGTTTTCTTCTGTTGGTCTTGACTTTTTGAAGTTTTTCTGAAGTTCAAAGCAGCCCATACCTTACATTGGCCTCATTACACTCCTACTCTCACCCTGCCCAGCAGACCTGACAGTGTTTTTTTAATGACTATTTGTCATCCACCCAGTCACAGGGATAAAGTATACAATGTTCTGGCCCAGAATCCATTATTTATTTCCATTTGAGCCTTATAAGGTCACCAGTAACTCACAGGAATACAGTACACCCATTAAAGACTTCCTTATCTTGTTCCCTGAAATAATCCACCCCAGATCATTCGGCCGGGGGAAATAGTGATATAAACACTGTAAGAGCCAAAGTGAGACTGTTGGTGGAACTGAGGCAGGGACTCAAACTTCCCGAAGTGATTCCTGTGTTCAGATGAAATCCTGAGGCTGATTTTAGGACTAGATTATGGCTCATGTCTGTGGAGGGCAGCAAGGTGCTGAACACTATCAAGTGTCCTTTTCCCTTGATTCAACTCTTTATAGGTAAAGCAGCATTCAGATTTGAAGAGAGGCTAATGTGGTCAAATATTTTGGCCTTCAGTTATATTGCTTGCTCATTATTTCATAAGTCATCTCTCCCATTTGGAATTGTAAGTTATTTGAGGGTAGGGATATCATAAGCACTCAATAAATACATGTTTATTAGAGAATCCAGGGTTAATCTATTATTGGTCATGGATGTGAGTTCTGCAGCCAGCTCATAAAACAAGGAGAAGTTGCCCCTTGGTAGAGTTCTCTGGGGAAGTTATAGAATCAAAGGATAATAGATTGAGAGCTGGAAGAGACCTCACAGATCACGGAATTAAAACTGTAAAGGGCTTTAGAGGTCAGTCAGTACAACCCCCTGATTTTCACAAGTAAAGTCCAGAGAAGTTAAATGACTTTTTTCAGGTCATATGGTAGCTAGAACCAGATAATCTGAACCAAACCTAATACCCTTTCTGCTGGTCATCGCCAGTTGTCCTGACCTATGCATTGCCACTGGACTCAGATGATTCTGGAGGAAAGAGTGAGGCTGATGACTTTGCACAGCTCTTCCTCACTTGAGTTGAGACACCACACTCCAGATGTGATCGGTCCCCTTCAAGAACAAAGAACAAATGGGGCAGCTAGGTGGTACAGTGTACAGAACGTTGGCCCTGGAATCAGGAGGACCTGAATTCAAATTCAGCCTCATACACTTGACACTTATTAGCTGTGTGACCATTGGCAAGTCACATAACCCCAATTTCCTCTCCAAAAATATAAAAAAATAAAGTACCTCACATTATATGTTAAAAAAAAGAATGAAGGATAAACAGGAACAATAACAATTACCCTTTCTACCTCTTTTCTGGAAATCAGGCTAGAGTGCAAGGTGGTATATACTATTATATGCTATTGCAGAAAATCTCCTTAGCTTCCTCATATGAAACTCATTTTTGTTTTGGATGGCAGCATTTCCATACCCTTTCTCTCTCCTTTAGATGAGACTTAAAAATTTTTTTACTAAAGGATTTGGTCCTTTATTATTTCCCCTATGCACATTCCCAAAGAGAAGGGTTAGGAAAATCCAAACTCACAGAAACTTTAGTACCCCCTCCCTCCTCCCTACTGTGCTGCATCTATGGGGATTGAGGAGTTGAAAGGTCTGGCTGACCTTCTTGGAAATGCTTGAAACCTGTCTGGGAAAAAAACCCCCAAGTATGCCAGAGCATCCTTGTTTGGCTGTTCTGACACAAACACTTAATCAAGTCCCAAAGGATGTGTTAAGAGGGACAAATTTGTTAATGTTTAGAGAGCTTTGAGTCATGAGTCATAAATGGTCCTGACATGTTTATAAGAAATGAAGCAGGCCAGAAAAGAAACCCCAACAGTTTTTTTGGGGAAAAAGGATTATCAAATTGATGGATGAGGGGAGCACAGTGTTTAAATATTTGGAACTTGGGAAGGCATCTGATGCAGAATCTTGTGGCATCTGGCTTTACAAAGTGAACCCAGGCTGGTTTAGATTAGCCCTTGGCTATATGCATATAACAGCGCATGGGAGGTTGGATGAGATAGTCTTCAAGCTCCCTTGTAATTCTGAGTCCTATGATTCTATGAACCAGAATGTCCAGTCACAGACAGGGCAGTTTTTTCCAGGAGTCTTATTCCTGCTTAGTTGCCATCACAGAGGTTAATGAGGTTTTCTTAGTGTTCTTGTCCTCTTAGAAGGGACCTCAATGGTATTAAGAGATTGGACCCCCCAATACAAAACATCATGGATAGGTGGTACATAGTGCTTTACACATAGTAAACCCTCAACAAGTGCCT
This sequence comes from Notamacropus eugenii, assembly GCF_028372415.1. Taxonomy (NCBI): domain Eukaryota; kingdom Metazoa; phylum Chordata; class Mammalia; order Diprotodontia; family Macropodidae; genus Notamacropus; species Notamacropus eugenii. The sequence goes on from NC_092872.1 coordinate 232,705,236, forward strand.
AAGTGAGCTACCAAGGAAATACTAGACTCTGTACCTGACATTCTGGAGCTGACAGTCCAAGCAAGGTATCGTACAGGGTGACAACAGCCATGTAAACACTCTTTCCTTACTTTTGAAGAGAACCTAGGTTTGAATCCTGTCTGTGCTGTTTATTATCTATGTATGCTTGAGAGTTACTACCCCTCTATAGGCATTATAGGACCATACCGCTAGAACTGGAAGAGACCTCAGAGGCCAGCTACTCCCATTTCTTCATTTTACAGATGAGGTCACTGAGTCCCAGAGACCTTAAATGACTTCCCCAATGACATCCATCAGTAAACATTAGAGCCAAGATTTGAACCCAGGTCCTCTGAGTCTAGAGCCATTACTTTTCCCCACTGTATCACATTGCATCAGTTTCTTGTCAAATCTTATGATTGGGCTAGGTGATCTTTGTGTCTTTCAATCTTAGGAATTCTATGGTTTATAAAGAGCTTAAAGTTTGTAAAATCCTTTCTTCCCCCAAAATCATATGAATTTGGTAGGGCAGGTGTTTTCATCCCCGTTTTGTAAATGAAAACACTGAGGCTCAGAGAGGACAAATTACTCAGCCAGGGTCACCTAAGGAGTGAGTAGCAGGGGTAGGATTTGAACTCTGTTCTTCTTGATGGAGCTACATGACTCACTGGATAGAGCACTGGGTCTGGAATCAGGAAGACTTGAGTTCAAATTTGACCTCAGACACTTCCTATCTGTGTGACTCTGGGCTAGTAATTTAACTTCTATTTGCCTTAATCTATAGGAGAAGGGAATGGCAGGCCTCTCCAGTATCTTTGCTAAGAAAACCCCATGGACCATATGGTCTACAGGGTCATGAAGAGTTGGACATGACCGAACAACAATTCTTGATTCCAGATCTAGCACTCTACCTATTCACCTTACATTGCTTCTAAACTATATGATGGAATATACCCCATAACACTTAGAAGGAACTACAACAAGGTCTCTGTTATGCCATGTATTATTAACTAGATTTCATTTTAAATGATTCTATTCTGCATCCATAATTTGGTGATAGATGATATTCATACGTATGCCCTCAGGGTATGGCAAGATTAAAATGACTTCTGAATCTTTAAATGGAGGTTAAATGATGCTCAGCATGATATCAGTGCATTATGCTGTTTTCTTATCATATAAAAACTGTTGAGTCATCTGTGATATATATGGGTGCACTCTACTGTATCTACCAGTAGAGGAATGAAGTGTTCTATACTACTGGGGCTAAGAGAGAGTTCAAGTATTGTGTTGAATGAGATGTTGATAAGAAAGGAGTGGTTAAGAAAAGGCTAGGTGAGTCAGGGAGTCTACGGAGAAGGTGAATTTCTCCCTACCATTCATTTGGCATATAATGTCTTGTGTTTTTTTCATTTTATGCTTATATTATTGATAATGCTATACACACTCCTTAATAGAATCTACTCCCTCAAATGACATTTTTTAAGGGTAAAGAATTTGAACACAAAAATAATTAACTTTTTTGGCATCAGACAACATATTTACTGGGAGCTAATTTTATGGGTCTTTAAAATAAATAATTTAATTCATTTTTATTATCATTATCCTTGGAACCCCCAAACACACTCTGTGTAATGAGGGAGAGTCTCAAGTCAGATATCCTAACAGAAATGCAGTGAAAATTGTCTCCGAAATGCCTTTTTTATCACAGACTTCTCCTGTATTGGAACATTGACCCTTGTCAATAAAGCTGGTTGCAAATGTTATCATAAGATGCTAGGCACCTGCTTAAGAATCACATGTATATACTTTTCCCCAATTACCTTCTTGATTGGTAGTGCACTGAGGAAGACTCACAAAGATATTCTCATGTCAGGGAAATTTCTCCTTGGGATATCCAGACACTGCCTTTCCCCATGTCTTGGTCTTACTCTGCTTTGCGGACATTCCAGGTCACATAAATGCACAAAGATCAGTCTCTGTACTTAAATTGACTGGAGCCAGAAATTACTTTTCCTCTTCCTAAAATATCTGCCTCTCCTACTCTCCGCCACTGCAGAAGGCCCTTTGAAGCATTGTACGTATGGACAGCAATCTATCACAGAAAGAGCTCTGTTGCTATCCAATACCACAGTGCTGACAGCTAGTCATTCTCTGCTTTGCCACAACCGCTGGCCATGGTTCTGAACACCATCTGTCCAAGTGTTAGCAGTGATGATTGGTTACCCAGTGTTTTGTTGTTGTTTGTTTGTTTGTTTTCACACAGGCCAGATTTGACCACATTGTAAGATTCTTGGGGTCAAGGGACCATGTCTTAGATTTCTTTGTATCTTCTATATCTAGAATATTATCTTAAACATAGTAAATATTTGATTGATGCTTACTGTTGTTGTTGATGGTGATGGTGGTGGTGAGGATTCTGGAAGATGAGAGGGACAGTAAAATCGAAACTTTCAACAGTAGGAGCACACTCATAATTTTGCACAAAAAGATTCTAGAAAAGAGGCACTATGTGGAAAGCACTGTGCTGTAATATCTAGAATTTTGGAGTACTCCGAGTTAGGAAGACCTAGGTTTGAATTCTGCCTCAGACACTTATTAGCTGTGTAATCTTGGGAAATTCACTTAAATTCTATCTCAAGGTCCTCATCTGTAAAATAAAGGTAGTGATAGGCTCTTCCTCATAGAGTCATTAGGAAGATCAAATAAGATGATGGATGTAAATGAGATAATGAACACACACTTGTTTTGTTGGTGCTGTTATTTGCCCATTTTTATGATGAGTTCCAAAGGATAGGATTATCAATGAACTAGAACAAATAATTTGAGGGGCAGGGAGGAGGGACTGGGGCAAGTAGGGGAACCAGGAGAGTGTGATGTAGTAACAAGAATAATGGTTTTGGAATCAGAAAACTTTATTTAGATCCTGGCTTCACCACTCACTAGCTTGTGTAATCTTGGATAGTCAGTGCCTTTCTCTCTCTAGACCTTAGTTTTCCCATGACTGGGTTGAATCATATGATCTCTTACGTCTCTTCCTTCACTAACCATCTTAGCTAAGCAAAATGATTCCAGGGACCATGTCCTCCAGAGTTTCACTTGGAATGGCTATTGTACAGGGATGGCTATGATAAAAACCTTTGCTAGTGCCCTTCCTATATCCATTTAGGAGGTCTTCCAGGTGTTGATGCCAAATGAAAATAAATAGGACTGTAGAACAGACATTTAAGATTGTAGATAAGGATTGGAGATGGTTATAAAAGGGAATAGGGGATGGAAAAGATGGAAGTTAAGTTGAAAATACCATATTCTCAGTGCTAATGAACAGTATTGCTGGGTGGTGGGCTCATAAATTTAGTGATTAGAAACTGGAAGGGACTTTTGACATCATTGGGTACAATGTTTTCATTGTAAAGAAAAAGAGAGTGAGGCCCAGTGAGGCTGAGTAATTTACCTAAGGTCAGATAATAAATAGTTGAAACAGGTTTTGAATTCAGGTCTTTGGTCTTAAAATCCAACTCTCAACTGCTTTTTCATCTTGGGACTTACCTCTGCTGTGCTGACCCCCTGCCTCCTTTTGATGGGTTCTTTCTGAGGCCACCATTTTGGGAATAAACTCAGAACAGCTGAGATTCATTTCCCCCCAGCTGTGCTTCTGATGTTCTAGACTTTGCTACTCTGCCCTTCCAGTAAAGGTTCCTTCTTTTCCTCCTCTGATTTTCAGTTCCTTTTTATGTATTATTTTCTCGCATCACACTGTAAGCTCCCTGAGGGCAGGAATTATATTTGCTTTATCTATTTTTTTTTTGCATCCTCAGCACTTGGCAAAGTGCCTGGTACATACTAAGTATTTAATAAATGCTTGTTGCCTCCCTGCTTTTTCCAGGTAGAGATAATAGAAAATATAACTTATAGTCTATGACCTGTGCCACAAATGGTTATACTCACAACATTGTCTACATTCTTTGATGATAATACAGATGGGTAATGATTCACTTAAAACAATTATGACTCAGGGATGACATTCATGTTATGCCTCTCCCTATTTCCCCACCCACCTCTTGCCATTCACTGTTTTTCATATTGCAGCAGGAGTTCAGAATTATAGATTACACTGCATAGAATATCCTCAATGTACAAGATTATTATCCTTCCTAGCCTACTTACATTGAAAAAAATGATCATTTCTTCCTTTCTTTCCCAGGCCATTATCTTTGTTTTTTAAGTGTAGGGAAACTGAGGCACAGTTGGGTCATAGATTAATGAAAAATGCTAGACTATTCAGGAAACCTAGGTTGTCATACCAGCTCTTTTGCTAGGTAGCTCTGTGACCTTCTGTGATCTCTCTGGGTCTGTTCCTCATCTGTATATATCACAGGAGTTAGGGATGATAATACGTTCTCTCAAGTTCCCTGCTGTCTTAATGGCATATGGATCTTATTCTTGGCTCCAGGATCCTAATTCTACTTTAACCATCAGTCTAAGCCTTCCTTGCTTCCATTCTCTTGCCACCCATAATTCATTTCTTCTGCAGCTGAGAGGGGCCTGTGTTTAGTATATTTTCCTTTTAACTTCTAGTCTTTTCCAGAAGTTCCTTTTACTCTCTAGGGGATGAAAATAGGTCTATCTCACCAGCTGGGCTGGGCAAGTAGAGAAGTCTACTGTATCTACCTCCCTATTGAGTCAGTGTGGGTTGTGCTGATGCCAAACATGTTGAGTTGGACGGCAGGGCTGCAGTTATGTGATTCACCCTCCCACTCACTCTTTCTCTCACGTCAGAGGCTCCAATCCATCTCCCCAAGAGGAACACCGGAAGTGTCTGTGAAGGAAATGCTACAAGCTCTAAAGAACAGAGAGGGAGGAAAAGAGGAAGAAGCAAAGCTGAAGACAGACAGCAGTGTAAAACCTATGTCTCCCTGCTCTGGCTCTGAAGGCCCAGTGAGGGGCAGGGCTCAGGAAGTAGAACTAGCATCTAGAGACGTAGTCCTTAATTCCTCTTCTGTAGCTGGACAGTTCCTTTCTGGCTGCTGTTCCAATGCCTCCTTTACAGTGCTGCTGCCTTTCCTTTGGAAAGGGAGTATGAGACAATGGAAAGGTCACTGGATTTAGAGTCTAAAGTCAGAACGCAAATCCTGACTGTACTACTTACTCCCTATGTAGAGGCAGCTACGTGGTGCAGTGGATAGAGTGCTGGACCCAGAGTCAGGAAGGTCTGAGTTCAAAATCAACCTCAGACACTAGCTGTGTAACCCTGGAAAAATCATTTAACTGCTGTCTGCCTCAGTTTCCTCAATTGTAAAATGGTCATTATAGTACCTACCTCCCAGGATTGTTGTGAAGATCACATGAGATAGTATTGTAAAGCATTTAATAATGCCTTGTATAT